>NC_043989.1:28860166-29160166 GCF_902150065.1 Myripristis murdjan
AATCATCATCTCCGGGCTAATTTTAATATATCTGCAACATCTGTCAAGCATGGCATATTCTGCAAGAGATGTGTTCTGCTGACATTTTAAGAGACATGCACACTCAGTGTCCACTTTATCAGCTCACCTGTCCAGTCTAATGCAGTCCAGGTCAACAGCTCTGCCATGAATTCTACCTTTTAATAAAGTTTATAATATTCAGTTTTTGTTGACATTGAGGAGAATGTGTCAGTTTAATTCTGTGTTTATTACTGAGGTTGTAGTTTGCAGAGGTCTTGTACTGGACAACATTATATTGAGAGGTGTTTCTAATTTTTTGTCCTCCCTATTTATACACATGAGGGGGGACAGAATAGTGGAAACAGCTCTAAATAAAATGCAGTCCAGTCCAACAGCACCACTAACTATGAGCTCAATGCCAAACATAGAAGTGAATGAACACCTCTATTACTGTGACAACAAGAAAACCTGAGCATCATAGGCAGCAGGAAAGGAAACTTTATGGCAGAACAGTTGCATTGTATTGTATTGGCCTATGCAGGTGGACCTAATAAAGTGGACACTGAGTGTATGCACAGATAATCAAGCCATGCTTTGTAAAATAGACAGTACAGTAGTGCAGACACAGCAAACCAATTTCCTTTAGAAAGAGAAAACTGTCATTTCCCATTTTCACTTTGTCCCCAACATATTTCAGCTAAGGCGTCACTTAAAACTGTGTCGCATCCTGACAAAGGCTTAACTGAAGCCAAGGACACATTCGAGAGTTTATTTCCAGTAACATCACAAAATGAAAAGAAAAGGCAGTGTTTTTCGACAGCATTTCACTATTACAGAAAATGCAAAAAAGCTACCAAAAGTGCAATTGGCAGCTAATAAAAAATTAAACGCCAACAAACCCCCCCCCCTTTAAAGCCAAATCCAAACAGTGTAAGCGCTAAATCCACGGTGTCAGGAGTCTTTTTGAGCTGCCTTCAGCAGAGTCCACATTATTACCAAAGCTGGCCCGCTACACGTCCTTGAGGGGCCAATTCATTAGTTAGTTGGGAAGCTCAATCAATCTCAATGTATCAGGAAAGACTGCGGATCATAATTCAACCCAGGTATAGCAAAGAGCGAAGATGGGATAATGAGACGATGGATGGATGGAAAGAAAGACAAACAGAGACAGATAGGCCGGCAGGTGGAGAGAAAGGTGATTCATTCCTAAGCATGCACAGTTTAAAGTGGTAATCCACGAGTGCCTTGTTTTGGTTTTGGTGCTAAGTGCTTCTTGTGGTGGTGTTTCTGAACTGCACTTCCCACAGATCACCTGTCAATCAAACAGCGTGGACGGGACTGCAGTATCTTTCTCCTCTTATTTTCTGCTGCTCTTTTCTTTGTTCAGCCATGGTGGCTATCTCTGCTCACGCGAGCTGCACATTTCGTCCTCTGTTTATTCCAGACAAACCAGCCACATAAAACGCATCACTTCCTGTGCAGCAGGAGGGGATTTTTCCCAGGAAAAGCCACCAGGCACTCAGTGTTTAGAACAGCGAACGGAAAATCTTTCATGAACTGAATAGAGGCTGAACCACTACTTTGTCATATCAATCAGTCACATACACTAGCAAAATAGACATTAATTGATATAGAACATAAAGAAAATCTGGAGTGTTTACAGCCTTTAAAACGCTGGTTTTCTTTGTGTGGAGCATGTTCAGCTCTATTTTCAGAATGGCTCAGTTTCTATGATGAAACATAAGCTATTGATTAGAGAGAGGAGTGAGAGAAGAAGCTCTGATGTGCTCCCACTGGATTTCACTAGAGAGGCACACACACACACACACACACACACACACACACTAAAGAACAAGCAAATAACCTCTAGGGGCAATCCCAAAGGTCTAAGTATGTCTCCTCTACTTGTCTGCAATTGTTCCCTTGCCTTCATTGATCTCTCCCAGATCGATCTGATAAAACAGAAACAGGTGTAGGTTTGCACCCAGGGGAAACAGCACCACATTAATCACAGCCTATGTTTAGATGCCTCATATGTTGCTGCGCACACACAGCATTCCCATGATTAAATTAATAGCGTTAAAATGATTTCCAAGACATCATCCGTCAGATTAGGGAGCGGAGCGGTTTAATGGCTTTGAAGTTCTTTGCCCGTTCAAATTTGATGAATCAGATTCACTGCGATTTAGCACTCGACATTAGCAAGAGCGCATGGGAGCAGGATGATGCACAGAAAAGCAGAAAATATAGGACGAAAACAGGATTATGGTAAGCATCATTGGAAATTATTAGGAGCTGTGGGCCCCACACAAAACGGGAAAAAATAGACACACGTAGTGGTAGAGAGAGATAGAATAATATTTATGCTGGATTAAAGTACAAATGCATGGCTTGCCAAAAAAAGCCAAAACCCATAATTGTACGTGAACATCATAAAAATAACATAACCCAACAATTTTAGGGCTAAATTCCCAGCAATTGTCCACACATCCATTTGTATCATCCACATTTACCCACTTTTCCTCTGCCTATCTCTGTTAACGGTGATATTGCCCGTCTACTGTATGCTGCCTCAATTAGCTGTGCATCTATTATTACCTGAAGTTTACACCTCCAGGGAATAAAACACATTAATTACACCTGGGGAATAAAAGTGGAGACACCTAGCCGTTCATTTAAGATAAGTGATTTAGCTGTCTATAGGAAGGGTGTTGTTTTATTACAACATTTGTATAAAAAAAAAAAAAAAAAAAAAAAAATATATATATATATATATATATATATATATATATATATATATATATGTATATGTATATATATATATATATATATATATATATATATGTATATGTATATATATATATATATATATATATATATGTATATGTATATATATATATATATATATATATATATTTTTTTTTTTTTTTTAGCAGTATGGAGTGCACAGTATTAAGACTTATTCGAACTTTCCATTTAACATTGACCAAGGTGAAAACTGTGATTCCTTTATCGGTTAAATCCACTTTAATCATGAAAGACGGCAGACAGATAAAAGGATTTTGAAGCTGTGAGACGTGGATTATGCAGAATGGACTGCAGCTGAATATTAGGTGAGGTGTCCAAATATTTTGCAGACCCAAAGTTCAGTGCGTTAATACATCAGGTCTTGCAATTAAGCCATGCTGCATTAAAAACAAGACCCTGATGGATGTACTAAATATGAGACATATGAGGAGATTGTTAAAAAAAAAAAAAAAGAAAGAAAAAACTTAGTGCAAATTCATGTACCGTGCAGAGTGGCTATTCTGTAAGGAATCATCTCAAGAAAACGATAATGTATCACTGGATAGTGAATCTTACTTTCATTCATACAAGCAGTTCTTTTGTGAGACTCTGCTGTAGGTGTCATTTTTTTTTTTTTTTTTTTTTTTTTTTTATAGGTGGATATCTCATTTTTTTGGTAAGGAAGTCATTATCCTCTTCAGACCAGGCTGGCGAAAAAAATTATATTCACAGGCCAGAATTTGAATTAGGGGTGAAATTAATTTAATAGTGTGGCCATGAAGGCCAAATTGATTCGACAGGGGAGGAAAGAGTACTGTCCTTTAATATGTGATGGTGTTATTGCACCAAATGAAAACCAGGGGGAAAAAAAATCAAAAATGAAAATCCCATATCCCTCATATTGCTGCCGCCTCATGAAAACATCATCACTCTAAGTTTTGGTGTTGAAGTTTGAGTTTGAGTTGAAGGTTTGCGACCCTGGGGGCCAACAGCAAAAGGCTGTTGTTTAGCCTCCGGAATGCAAATCCTGAGATCAGGCTTTCGTGTTATTTCTTTAAATGGGTGACTATTTGAGGCGGTGATGGTTTCCTCAGGCAGACAGAAGTGGCGTGCGACTGTGGTTTCGTCTCACAGAAGTCACTAAATGGTGTGCAGATGACAGCCATTTAGCGCCACAGAGCAGCGCTCGTGGATTTGTCCACATTTAATCAGGCGGCTGGTAGGGAGGTGAGGTATTGTTTTCCCCTCAACAGGGATGCATTTAGTCATTTGCGGTAACAAGGGAGACGCCATCCCCTTTCATCCCGCCTCAAAAGGCCGCCTGACCACAGCAGATGCCAAAAATGCTCCAGACCCATTCCTGAGTACATGGCTGCATTGTTTCCCCCCATGTTCATTCAGGCCAACATGGCCAAAAATGTACCACTACAGCTAAATCAGATGGGTAAAATTTTACCATCACACCTAAAATGTGGGAGAACTAACATTATAATTAAGACCAAATGACCCTTCACTGGAAATGCAAATAAGGGGAAATTTTATGGTTAGATTTTAGAGGTAAATGATTTTATACTTCAGTGGCCACTATAATAAATTCTAGGGGGAAACACTGCATGACAGAGCCACAAGAGTCAACAAAAATCACTTGTGAATGACTGTTGGGTGTTTATCATTGATCTTAAGTTCTCGAAATTTAAAATACCAAGACACATGAAACAGACTTGTAAGCTTTCTACGTAACAGCTGGACTATCCAGAAGGCAAAATCTGCTCCAAAACTTAATTCACATAATTCATCCACAGTACATTGGATGACTCAGCTTAAATTTGTGATTTAAGATGAGTCTCACATAGCTAGACACAAGGGAAGCAAGATACTTATATCTGATGTTGACATTCTGCATTTCTGCACAGTTAGACCTGATTTATATACTCTGCGGTGCAACCAAGGCTGCCCCTTATCATTGCTGATATTTTGTGTCAAAAATGTGTGCAAGCCTCATGCCACATATTTGTGGTGGCATTTATTTTCCACATGGACACTTCAGCTATACAGACTGCTGTATACTGCTTTGAAGGTTTGAGGCGTAAAAGCCATAATCATATCTTAGATCAAAGCACAATCAGTGAAAATACTGCTTATTTATGTGCAATTGCTCTAGCACTTCAAGTCAATAAAATGTGTCTATATTCATTATGAGTACAACATCATCATCAGTTTCCATCTTGCCTCTCTGGTTTCCAGCTCTCAATGAAAGCCTTGGTTCCCACCGTTATGCTGCATGTTTCCTGCACTACTGCTGCATTTCCAAGGGGAAAACATCTCCAAAAGTTAAATATTGCTGTCTTTCCAGTTTCTGGATGTTTTTAGGGTAACTAGTAACAGTGGTAACAATACATTTTTGCTTTACAATATACACATTTCTGCTGTGTAAGGTTCAGGCGAGAGCTATAGACAGTACTGATACAAGGTAGATGCAGGAAAAATGCATGAAGAGCAGCTATTACAGTGGCTACCACAGTTGGAATAACACGACTTCTGTTTTTTACTTTAATCATACCTGCCCTCTTGAAATACAGACACCTCATAAATACATCATTTCCATTGTTTTTTCATGAGGAAGGGTCTGGCTCTGGCAGCGAGAGGACAGGAGATGAAAGGAGAAAAGAGCAGCCCCGTCTCCTAAAAATTACATACACATACAACTAAAACACAGTCTCTTACGTTTTGAGGGGAACGCATTTTGTTATGGATTACATTTGTTTGCAGTGTATCACAAGAGGAGCCCAGCACGAAGAGACAGCGGTGTTTGTTTGTTCCAAACATTACATACGTTACGTTACCAAGTGGTTTTCATGCTTAAACCTAACCTTTCCCTAACCCTAACCAAGTAGTTTTGGTGGAACTTGCAAAAATGCCGCCTGATATATTGCTATATTGATTAGAAATTTATTTGTGAAATCATCTGCAACAAAAATATGTTTCCCTCGAAATGTAACTGAGAATGCCGTTTAGTTGTAGAGGAAAAAAAATGTGTTGATATGAACTTGTGATACATCAAAAACACACGCATTCTGCAACAAAATACGTTTCCCCTAAATGTGATTTGTAAGGCAGTTTAGCTATATGGAAACATAATATTTAGGAGATACGGTTGGAAAACAGAGAGAAAGTTGATGGTAAATCCAAAATGGACAAAAAAGCCTCTCTTACTTTGGAGCATTGTACCAGTACAAACAACCATGTAAAACAAAAAAGAGAAAAGAAACAAAAATTCAAAGAGTGAGGAAAGGTCAGTAACACTGGTTACACCCAAACAAGTTTAGATTTAGCTGGAATCTGTTACACAGGTAAACCTCCATGGATTAGATGATTCTGCCTTGATGACGATCTGGGATTTCCATTATCAAACCATTTTTGCTTTTTAGTTAAGACCATGATGCTGTGTTCAAATGCTGATGGTAAAGTCCATCATGCGGGACTTGGACGTTGGCTGCTGAACTAACATGGCATTTTGTTGGAAAATCAAACCCAGCAGACAGACGATGAACCAACATGAAGCGTTACGGAGGCTGCAGCTTTGGAAGTTGGAGGATTGTTCAGCGTGGGAGGTTTGTGCTCTACTGAGTGCCTTCTAGTTCCAGATAGAATCAATCACAAGCATGCAATCACCACATTATAAATAAGAGGTAGTTACATCAGTTTCTGCGGCATAATTTGGCATTCAGTACTAATCACAAGATGTTGTATGCCACTGGCCTCTCGAGAGGTCTTTTTCAAAGTTATGTTGAAGATTTCTCCTTTTTATATAATGAGGGTTGTTTTTTTCTCAGGCAAGTGGGTTGAAAACTCAGAGAAAAAGAAACCAACAGCAATTGCCACACTGATACAAACTGTCAAGTGATGCAAAAAAGTGCACTTATTTGTAAAAAACAAAACAAACAGAAAAGAAGCAAAAACATTTTCATCATAGGACATCATCAACACCCCAGTTAGTTTTGCATTTTTCGTCACCTTTCCTTTTTGCATCGCTTGACCTCATTTATATATTTTTTCCTTTATTCAGTGTTTTTTCTTTCATTTTGTTTATGTTTGTTTGCTTGTTTTCACAGAGCAATCAGATCATCCTTGTTATCATTCATTGCTGGGAATAAAAAGAAAATTAATCAAAAGCCTGTTATGCAGCCTCAGAGTACAGGATCAAACTCTCACTCCCACTGAACTCCCAAAGTACAAACAGAATTAATGAAACTATTTTCTTTTCTTTTTTTCCCCCCATTTTTCCCCAACAAGACTCTGAGCAAGTCTTGTTTGGAGTTAAGCTGAAGATTTGTACCTGCAGCTCTAATCCCATCATTTCAGTCTCACTGCTTTGCTCTTTCATGAGAGAAACGTGGCCCATAGTGCCCCTTGTGGCCAATTCCATATTTAAAGAATTCTATCCTCCTGTTCTATCAGGGGTTTCCAAACTTCTCACTTCAATTACCCCAAAAATAGATGTGCATTATACCACAGAGCCCTATTTAATAAGATTATACCCTAAGGCACCCCATCTGAGAGGATTTTTGTGGTTATGATTTAGCACAGAATTGCATAACTGTCTCTGCAGTAGGTGGGGTGATAACAACAGTGGAGAGAGTGAAACCTGTGATCATGCCTCTTGTACATGCTCCCTGTGCTAATGTGAGCTAAATTAGAGTGAAATTTAACAATTTTCCTGGAGACACCCTTCCCACCATCACCACCGCCTCCCCCCTGCCTCCTCCAGAACCTGCTCAAGGACCCCTGGAGGTCCCAACTTTAGGAATGAATGGCACCCTAAGAGGCACCAAATGCTGCAGTGAAAATGCACAATAAATTTACAGCAAATTTGACTTTTTTTTTTTTTTTTAAATTACTTGTGTGACACTTTTGCTTGATGGAAAAAAAAAAAACAATTCAAGAGGGGAGGGAGGAGTGACGGGAATGTGGGAGAGAAAGAATTTGTTTTTTGGCACGGTGGGGAGGGTGGACATGTCACATTCATACCCCCTACCTCCTTTTTTAGTTCATCTCTACCAAGGGTATTAATAATTAATGAGGACAATTCTCTTGTGTCCCTGTGAGTCATACTTTCTGGTGCTTTGGTTTCCCAAAATTCCCATAGGTTGGATTAACACAGCCACAATATATCTGAATTTTTAACTGTTTAGTGGCACGGGCATGAATGTTTAACAGCTGCCTAAATAGGGAAACATCCACGTGGGAGGGGGGGAAATCAATGATTCCATGTGGTTTGTACCTGTCAGTGCAGCCGTAAAACATTCATTTCTGTGCCACAAAGACTTTACAAACCATTCTTAAAACCAGGAGCAATTTCAGAACATCGTAGCTCTAATGTAAGCTACAGGAAAAGAGACAAAAGGAGAAAAAATGTGCTCAGGCATGTCAAATGAGGCTGCCGTAACACAGGGACAATGAAACAAAGCCTTTACAAAACCATGCTACTAAGATCTGACATTTTTTTTTAACATCTTTAGAGCATGACAAAGAGCAAAGATTTGCACCTCAGAACAGACAAGAAAACCTCCTCCTCTTAACCATGCGTGACTGGGGTTTTCCAGGTTCAGAAGATGTTCAGCCCGCCATGAAGACAATTCATACTTTTGGTTGCTGTGTAAATTATGCCCAGGAACTTTGGGGGTTGTCAGATATTGAAAATACCTCAGCCAGCTTCACAGACAAGCATGACAGCATTTTGTCACAACTGAAACGGCATGGGCTGAATTTATGCCAACATAAAAAATGATTTCTGACTCTGGTGGCAAAGATCACACAGGCTTGGGGTCTTTGGAACGGTAACAAACAGCAAACTCTTCCCATTCCTCGAACTGAGCGAACTTAATAAACATATATATATAATGCTTCAAGGCTGGTCAATGCAGTCTTTGTACATTCACAATAAATACAGCACTTTGTATGCAGTCATAAGTGCGTCTACCACCATCGAGTTGTTACAGAATAAGCGTGACGTTCCAGGTCGTCCTGCTGAAACCTATTACAAATGATCAAACGCTTGCAGAACTGAAATAATAAAGAAACCCCAAGAGGACGTCAACTCCTCTGCAACTGAAAAGAAAAGGGGGGACACAGTGCAAATAGGTGCTGATTTTAATACGTTGATTTCAACATGATTATACAAGAGAAAATTAACCAATATACAGGAGTTTTATGACCAATAGAAAATTGTATTTATTATACTTTCCAAGATACATTCTATTCATTTGTAATGTCAATAAACACTCATAATTTTAACTTAACAATACTTTTTAAATAAGGACCGGATAGAGTTAAGTTGATAAAAGAATTTTGAAATAGAACTTGTCTTGACAATATAACCTCAAACTAAATAAATTAAACAAATGATTTTAAGCCATCATGACTGAGCGTTTTTACTAATATTGCACATGGTGTTTTATGATATGATTCTGTCCAGTCTCAGACACAACGGATAGCCACTCTCTCAAAATTTGTACTCTTTCCTTTCGCATTTTCCTCTCACCCTGTGAATGCTTCCATTCCCATATCAACAGTCCAGAACCATATCAAGTTTAATGCACATTTATTTTGGTTGCATAATGTTAATAAGAAACCTTTTACAAGATACTGTGGGAGATATAAGAATAAGGAAACTGCTTTAAACTTCACAAACTTTATCAGGCCTCAGCTTTGTCATGCGACACAATAGTGGAAACGTCACATGATCACTTTTCACAACCCCGGTTGATCGAAGCCAGTGGGTAGAAGTTCTTCAATAAACTGAGAGAAACAAAAACCCTTGAATCAACTGAACAGTCACTTCTGGTGGCCTGGTATGGCTGGGCCTGAATTAGCATTGATGCATCATTCTATCAAGTCCTTTTCATTTTTTTTTTTTACGTATTATTTTTTAAATAGTACCAATAACTCTTTAAATAATCCTGCATAGAAAAATAAATTAATTATGTTGTTAAATTTTCTTCCTTTTTTCTTTTTTTTTCTTTTTTTTTTCTTTTTTTACTACGAATCGATAGCTGACAAGGGGGTGGATCACTGATTGAATTATATTTGCAGTTTGATTGACAATTCCGGGTTGTAGTCTCTGGATGATGACGCTCGGTTGTGTTTGCGTGTGTGTGTGCGTGCGTGCGTGCGTGTATGTGTGTGTAAGTGTGTTTGTCTTTCCTTGTAATTTACAAACCAGTCCCACAGATACAAATAATGTAAGACTTACAAAATAAATTCCAGGTTACGCTTACATGGCAAGCAGCTTGTAATTTTTTTTCTTGGGTTTTCTTTTTTCAGAAACAATGTCCTCTGACAGTGTATGTGCCGTTATATTTCACCCAAAACATACAGTAAGTAGCAATTGAAGAGAAACACAACTCCATTCAGAAGACACTATATTTAACATGGCTCTTTACACAAAGAAAACAAGTCATGAAATCATTCCCAAGAGTTTCGAAGTGCCTTATCCCTTGTGTGGAAAACAGGAGCCTTAAGTGTAGCTTCCCTGTACACCCCCAGCAAAGAGCAGGTACACGTATAATCCAGACAAGATGGCATAGAGTCCACAGCCGACTCCAGAGAGCTTCCCCAAGAACGAACACATTTCCCCCGCAAAATCAAAAAACGAAAGGAGCAATCCACCGAGTCACCCACTCTGATAACTGTTAATCTCATCCCAGAAGTAGTGATTTAGGATACTTCCAGAGCAAAAGAAAACAACCAACGCTCCCCTCCTTTTGCATGAGGGTTCAAGACGGCGAGGTATACTCTCAAGCACTGTTTTCAAGACCCTTAGATTTGGTTAGAAAAACAAAAGGAGGAGAAAAAGAACAACAACAACAAAAAAAAGATAAGTACCCATTTCAATAGCAGCAAAAAATACTATGACTGTCTGGTTGTTTTTTAAGGGTGTCCTGTGGTATGTATGTGGGATTCATACATGTAGTGATAATGGCATGGATAATCCAAATGTCTTTTACTATGAAATACATCCACGCTGATTCTAGTAATAGCTTTGTAGTGTGGAGCCATTTTGTCCATCTCTGCATTGGTCATTAAGGATTTCCAGAAGGCACTTTTTGCTCTGTGTGTGTGTGTGTGTGTGTATGAATGTGTGTGTACGACTAGAGTGAGATAGATAGATAAGAAAACGAAAGAGATGGGGGATGAATGGCAGGGGTGTGTGGGTGGCTCGAGGGGCAGAGAAAGAGAGAGAGAAAAAGAGAGAAAGGGAGATGTGTTTGGCTGTCTGTGTGTCTAACTTTTGTGTGTGTGTGTGTGTGTGTGTGTGTGTGTGTGTGTGTGTGTTGGTAATCAATGCACTAAATCAAACACAACAATCCCTACATTTTACTCAGTGCAGTCTGCTCTTCGAGCACCTGCAGGTAATCAGGCGTTCCTTGGAGCTTGGCTTTCAGCTCGTAATACTCACTTTTTCTCTGCTCCACCACGATCTTACTGTGGTTCCCGCCTATCAGTGAAGACTTCTTCATCTTTTTATCCAGTGGTTTCTCGGGGTAGCGGATTTCAAACCCGCCCATCCCTATACTGTTGAAATCTCTTTTGCTGTCGAGGAAGTTCTGGATAAACAGGTTGGACTCGCGGCCTGGGAGGAACTCCTCGAGCTCGTCAATGGTGCTGAGGCGCTTGTTGCGCTCCAGTGTGGCGAGCGAGTCTTTATCCTTGTCGGCGCTGTTTCGGAGGATAATCTTTTGCCTCTGCGAGTCGGCGAACTTGAACCCGGCATCCGCATCTGAGGAGCGTCCAATCCCGCAGGTGTGGCTCTTGCCAATGTGCTCGATGGTCTGGGGGATGAACGTCTCTCCGCCCAAGTCGTCCCCAGGGACTGAGCCTTTTTTGCCAGACTTGTGGCTGTGTCGGCGCAGCTGCAGCGACATGGAGCCGCACTCCTGGTTCCCCAGCCCCTCCTGCCTCCCCACTGGCTTTTTATTCCGCCTCAGGACAAAGACTAGAAGGCAGAAGGCCACAAACACAGTGAGGATAAGGACTACAAGGATGCTGAGGATCATGATGGAGAGAGGCACTGGGCCTCCCGGTGGAGCTTTGCCAACTCCGGCTGGCGACACTGAGGTCAAAACAGGGGTGGCGCTAGTGAGAATAAACGGGGGTCTGGCAATAAGCTTAGGACAAAGGATCTCATTTTTCAGGAGGCGTAGCTCAATGTTGGAGAACTGCACTGGGGAGGCACATTTCACCTCCTTGGCAGCCACTCCATCACTTAACTTCTCTAGCCAGAGTTTGAGGGCGACCAGATCGCAAGAGCACTCCCATGGGTTCCCCTCTAGGTCTATCTGGGTCAATGACCGCAGCTGGTCCAAGACACCACTGACTGGCAGGGTCATGAAGTGGTTGTTTTTCAGATTCAGTCTGGCCAAGGAGACACCCGCAAATATGTAGGCAGGGAGACTCCGCAGCACATTGTTATTGAGATACAGGAGTTGGAGGTTAGGCATGGCATCGAACGTGCCCGCTAGAATTTCCTTTATGGCATTGTATTCCAAATATAGGTACTGAAGATTTGTGAGGCCCAAAAACATCTCTGGGTGTAACTGTTCAAGCTGGTTTCCATTCAAATACAGTCTTCTCAGGTTGGTGAGGTTAGCGAACACGCCTTTCTGGACTGTGACAATTTGATTGCTGCCAAGGTGTAGCAAATCTAAGCCCTCAAAACCTTGGAAATCGGCCGGGCTTATGTCACGGATGTAATTTCCACTCAGGTGGAGTTTCTTTGCATTCGGGGGTTTGGGGATAAGATCGGCTAGATTCTTAATATTTCTCTCCTGACAACTGACGCTAATGCCAAAGTCAGAGGGGTGGGCTTTACAGGTGCAGGGCTGTGGACACGACAGTGGAGGGGTCCGTGTCTGAAAGGAGACAATCTGACTATTCCTACCAAAGGGGGGTAAACCAGCCACAATACCATTACCATATATCTTAGAAGGGTCAGTCGTTTTTGGCGCTTTTGTGGCTATGGGGGCCATAGTGGTAGGGGACATGTTAGAAGGCGACTGCCCATTTTCAGGCTGTGCGGGAGGCATCCTCACATCAAAGTCACTCCCTGTTCCCAAAGGACAAAGTTCCTGTTTGTTGGTTTCTTTGAGAAGCCTCCCATACAAGTCACTCGGTGTTTCACAGATGGCCTCACCAATAAAAATATTATAGGGCATGTTTTCAAGCCACGCCTTGAGAGGTGCCAAGTCACAGGTACAATTCCATGGGTTGTCATCCAACTGCAGCTCCACAATGCGCCCTATGTGCTCCAGAACCCCTAAATAAGGAAGCTTCTGGATCCTGTTCCCCCTTATATCCAGGTGTGTGAGCGAGGCAAAGCGAAATATGTTGTCAGGGAGGGCCTGTATGAGATTATCATTCAGGATGAGCACTTTTAGCTTGTGCAGCTTGTTGAATGCTCCCTTCTCAATGTATTTTATCAAGTTGTAGTCAGCTTGAAGGTACTCCAAGTTTTCTATCCCAAGGAATGTGTCTGCTCGCAGCACCTTCAACTCATTATTGTTCAGGTGCAGTTGTTTCAATGCACTCAGTCCCACAAATGCACCGCCTTCAATGTTTTGCAGTTTGTTGTTCCCCAGCTGCAGTGAGACGGCATGGGTGAAGTTGAGAAAAGAGTTGGGGTAGAGTATAATTAAGAGGTTGTTCTGGAAGTTCAGATGGTATAAAGACGAGGCCGGTGGGATGAGCTGCGTGGGTCGGTAAACAGTGATCTTTTCGCAGTTGACATACAGCACGTTTTCCACTGACATGCAGGAGCAGGCGCTGCAGGTCTCTGCCGTCAAGTCGGACGTGGAAGGGTCTGCCATCGGGTATCCGTCTGATGAGGAGGAGGAGGAGAGGGAGGAGGAGAGGGTGCCGGAGATGGAAGAAGAAAAGGCTGCCAGCAGGAGTACGAGCAGCATCTCGCCGGTTAGAAATCCTCCCCCAGAAAACCATTTAGTAACCTTTGGGGAAAAAAAAGAGATAGATGCATGCACAAACACACACACACACACACACACGCACCAACACATGCACACACACACATACACACACACATATGCGCAAACAAGCGCAGAGATGCGCACACACACAGACACACACACACACACAAAGCAATCCATCAAAACGCATATTTGATATGTATTATACATGCCTTCAGGCACCTTTTTAATTAATAAGTTTAAGGGTATTTAGTCATAGCTAAATGTTTTACTCTTTTACATAAACAGGATCCTATGCAAATAAGCACGCTGACATTGTACGTTTCCAATTATTGTACTTTCATAATTTCATCGTTTCAGTGAGTGGCACATTGTCTTTGACACCGTGATTCACCCTAACAATGGGCAATACAGATGCTTAATGGTGATTAATCTATATGCAGGAAAAGTAACACATGCTCTGAAAATTACTCAAACCCAGTAATACTGCTACATATTTATGAATCTCATCCTCATACCCAAAGCATGAAGCATCCTCTTAAATATCTAAGACAGCACTACTGCCAACATCCTTCCCCTGTTTTCAGCATAATGAAAGTCAAACATTGCTTTTCTCTTTCTCATGAGGGGATTTCATTTTATGCCAGCCACACCACCACCAGTGAGCAGCACACTGAGGTTATTTAACCTAAAGAAAGGAAATGGGGGAGCAGGGCGAGAAACTGTGCTGACATATTGAACGGGTTTGAGACGCACATCTCTCACACAGTGAACCATCTTATCCTGGATGATTTCAAATCCGCATTTGGCAACCAGCAACTTAAAAAAAAAAAAAAAAAAAAAAAAAAACTCCAGGTGGACTGAACTTATCCTGGTAACATCTTAAAAAAATGATCAAGGGATTATAATGGAGCTGCGATGCAAGCTAAATAAATTAGACTTACCCAAAGCGGAGGTGGTAACGAATGCGGCTCCTTCTGGAGACACGGGGCAGCGTTGGCGAGGCATGGATGGAGACGTGCGCAAACGGTGCTCCCAGCTGAACCGAAACGCAGACAGTTATAGGGGCGCAACAAGGTTTCTACAGCCCCTATATCCTCCTGTACTGTATGTCAACCCGAGTCTAGCGATCGGGGGGGTGGGGGGTAGAGGTGAAGGTTGGGAGGGAGTGGGGGGGTTGCTCCAATTTCACCCGATACGTCTCTTGCTGACGGGCTCCTCTTGCTTGGAAAAATCACCCCTTTCGTTGTTTGGTCCCCAAGGTGGTTGTGCTACCTCCATGGGAGAGCATTCATTTGGTTTCAGGAGAGAGAGAGAGAGAGAGAGAGAGAGAGAGAGAGAGAGAGAGAGAGAGAGAGAGAGAGAGAGCTCAGAGATCTTGACGGCGCGTCCGGCGACTCCAAAGCGTCAAAAAGGCGCAAGGCGATCGGTGATGCAGCGAAATAACTCCGTCATTCTTGGGGCATTTTTTTTTAAGGGAAAGGCTCGATGAGAGGAAAGGATAGCAGAATGAGAGGGAGGGGAGAGAACGGTGGCCAAAAGTGTTTGTCTGGCTTGAGCACAGCTCTGCTCACCAACCCCCAATGATCCAGTGAATAAATACTGTCTTTTTCCTTACGATCCAGAGAGCTGAAGTTGTGCACCGAAGAACTGTTTCAGAGGGCGAAAGGTGCCAAATCGCTCCCATCAGGCTGTACATGTATATTTCAGTATATTACATTATTTTTCCATTGGCAGGGAATCCGGCCATATTCGCAGTGGCGCCGAATAAAACAACCAGTTTTCTCCGTTAAATCGCCTCCACAATTATTAGTTTCATTTGCAATAAAATGCTTATTTCAGTCTCCATTCCACGGGAAAGAATAAAAAACGACTGATGGAAAAAAAGGGACGGATCGAAAAAGACGGGCTGTGCCGATGCCGAAGCTCCTCTCCCCCAGTCGGACCAAAAAAAGGACAGTAAAAGAAAAAAAGGGGAAAAAAGCGGAGAGGGCGAGAGAAACAAAAGAGACAAGTCGGGACAGCAGAACCTGTGCGTAAAAATGAATAATGCAGTTATTCAGCCTTCAGTCTGTTGTGGTGCAAATAAGTGGCTGGAAACTCCGCTCTTTCTCCTCCTTCCATCGGCCCAAATAAAACAAAACAAAACAAGCAAACATTTACCGGAATTTCAAATAGAAATCTTCTATTTGTAGATCCCAAAGATCCCGTTTGAGGGGGGGCAAAGTGGAGGGAGTCAAAGAGAGGAAAGCAAGCTTGTGTCTTCCCCCCTCTGTAAGACAGAATAGTATCCGTGTCAGGCGCATAAGTATGCTGCCTTCTGCAGCCGCATTCACTGAGCTTCCCACACGACTAAAAGAGGAGAATGCAGAGATGCAGAGAAAGGAGGAGGAGGAGGTGGGAGAGAGAGAGAGAGAGAGAGAGAGAGAGAGAGAGAGAGAGAGGGAGAGAAAGGGAGGGAGGGAGAGGAGGAGGGGGGTGTCTCTCACATAGACCGAAAAAAAGAAAAAACTTCAGACCTTGAAACGGATCCGTTATTTTGAGCGCATACTTTAGCGCACACTCGCTTATATATTTCAGTCATTTTATTATAATCTCCCATCATAATCCTATATTTTTAAATTCTAATTCACAGTCCAGGGTTGGAGTCTTGCATATATATATATATATATATATATATATATATATATATATATATATATATAGCCTAATATTTTTTCTTTTCTTTTTTTTTTTTCCTTAACCTCCAAAGGGATCAAGATCAAAGCTCAAGCAAGGGGGATTTCGTTCAAGGGATAAAAAATGCTTTTACCTGTCAAATCGTCGCATTGGGGTCGACTTGCGCGACTCGACCCGAGCGCGTCCCCGAGGTGCGGTCGGAGAGAGAGAGTGTGTTTAAAACCGGGCACGGGAGCGCGCCTGTGAGCGGCATTTTAAATCGAGGAGAGGGAAGGAGGAGGAGGAGAGGGGGTTATTATTCAAGAGTGCTGCAGTCAGACGGACTGCTAGAGAAAAAGAGAAGGAGGCGGGAAATCAGTCAGTCACAGGCTTATGCGGCTCCCATTTTTTTTTACTATTTTTATGTATGTATTATTTCCAGGATCAAACGGATCAGAGAGGAGAAGAGGAGGAAAGGGTGGAGAGGGGAGCTGAGGCGGAGGAGAGGAGAAGATGGGCGCCCTAAGGTATGGCAAAGTCTCTGCATCTAATATCATTTGCCTCCAGAACCTGCTAAATTTCATTCCTTATAAATACTGACTAAATTTATGTGGAGCAAGACTAGATGAATGCCAAGATATTATTTTTGGTGCATGTGATAAATGATTAGATGTGGGTCACCATGGTCCCAGCTTAGCATTGATTGCTGCATGATATATATACATATAGCCTATTTTTTTCCCTCCCTCCAAATATTTTTTTCCTCTTGTTTTCCTTTTGCTTGCTCCTGCAGCGCTCCACTACTAGATTTCATCTAAGGTGTGGCGGAGAGCCTATACCATGCCATTACAAGCTGACACCCATGGGAGCACAGGGAGCCCGGCTTGGATGGGGCAGCTGTAACCTGACAGCGGTTGGCCTCGCCGGAAGCCTCACCTCTGGTTTCCTCTTGCAACAGGTGGCAGAGCCAAGTGACGCACACACAAAACCAGGACTGAGAAAGGGAAGATGGGAAGTATGAATTACGTGTTTTGGTCAGCCTGCGCCACTGTTTGTTGTACTGTCAGGGGTTATAACACAGCACCCGGGGACAGTTACTTCAGGTGATGTAGTCATAAATAAATTACTATGACCTCATCTTGGTAAGCAACCATCAGCAGCTACATTGAGAGGAAAAGCCTTAATTTATCCCTTTGTCCCCTTGAAAAGCACTTTGCTCACATCTTACCACAGCCTGATACTGGGTACTATGGCATATTCTATGAATTTATATTCTAGAAAATGATGTCATGCTTTTGATGACCTGCTTAAAAATGTAAGATGGTGATTCACATTGAATACTGTCATAAGCAGGCTGCTAAGAGGCTTTATTGTAGAATTTACAAGATGACATCTGTAACTGTAATTTACCATAATCCATAATTCCAGAAAATGAACAACTCATTTTGAACACTGCACAATCCCTTTATTATTCATTTATTTATTTATTTATTTAAAATTCCAATTGTCATTTTTGCATCATTCACCATAACTGCCTACAAATACATGATTCCTGGTGTTAAGGATGACATGCTGATGTATGTAGCCATGGATTATAGCAGAAATGTCAGCGATTGGTTTTGACATGGTTAAGCATTGATAGCATTAAAAGCCCATAATCAAATGCAGAATGTCTTTGTTATTTTGTCTCTTTTATCTTTTGATGTTAACTCCAAATGACATGGCAAATAAGTCAGTGTTTTCACTCACTGTGCCAGGATACAGGCTTGCATGTATTCATATATATTATGGATAATGCGCCTGTTTCGTCCAATAAAAAGTAATTTAAATTTTTTTTTTTTTTTTAGATTTGTCATGTAGTATCAAGCCATTATCAACACATCCTTGAATGGGGTTTGGTATGCACACAGCTTGTGACTTTGTAACACAACACAATGTACTTACAGGTGTCAACCTCTTCACTTCTTATTAAGTAGCTTCAAAGCAACTATTTTTTTTTCATGTTGCACAACAATGTTATATCCATATTGTGTATCTGCTGGTTGCAGCTTCATTGAAGCTCCATCACACTTAAACTGAGTGAAACATGCAAATTCAAGATGCCTTTTTTATGGCTGCATTATACCAACCAGATAACATCCACATGTCTTGTGCACCTCTTTATACACATTTCCCTGTGATTCAAGCAGGACATATTTTGGTGTCTCAGGAAACCTTGGGATCTCTGCTAGAAGTGAAAATAAAGTTATGTAGGTTTGAACACAGCTCAGCTGCGCAGCAATGATAAACCCACCGTGGGAGCAGAGGAGGAGTTGAAGAGCTTAACACGCATAACTGCAATGTATCAGCAGTCAAAGCTTGTTTTGGAAACAGAATAGAAACAGATGAAAATTTCCAAAAACTAACAGCTCTTGATTAAAATGTCAAAGACGATAACTGTACTGTGTATCAGCCTTCAGTAAACTTCCATATGAAGTTATTCCACAGGTCTAGTAACAAACTCTTTTCTTTTCCATGCAGATTATTGATTTAAGACACACAGTTTATGTAAGTTCATGTATGTTGATGTCCAAATGCTACTGCACAGCCAGCTTCAGAAGCCCAGTGTCTTTCACAAGCTGTCACTCACTGTGCAGAAGGGATGAATGCCCTTGTGTGCTTCATTATACAGTAATAACTCTTATATGCACACTGTAACCGCCAGTTGTGTAAAGTAGAAAACTAAATTCAGTGGTAAAATAAGTCTGTTGTGCTTATTACAGTGTGGATGCATTAACAAGGAATGCATGGTGTTACTAGTTAATTACTGTATGTTACTTTTTTGTAAAGTTGACTGTGCTGTTAGTGTTTTCTTCAATTGATTCAATTCTGTTCTATCTGCAAGTCTAACTGGTAGTTAGGACACCTAAATGGTACAGTTAACAGTGTTCAGTCTCAGTTAGTTTGTATTCAGCTGAATCCAAAAGCCGCCTAATGTCATTTATTCATTAATATTTGCATTTTGAGGCGACACCACTCACTGACAGATTTAGTCAAAGCAAGTTGGAGGGTGTTTCATATTATATGTTCTCCCAAAATTAAGCCTGCCACCTGCATGAGCAAATCAAGCACTCCATCTTGATTTATATATTTCCCAAATGTTTGTGTGTGTGCGTGTGTGTTAATTCATGTGTGACTGTGCAGGCGTGAGTGTGTGCATGCGTGTGTGCTGATATTTGACAGCCTTGGACATGTTCCTACACTGGCTGTGAGTGGCCTGAGGGAAGCAGGCCTACTAGAGAATGAGCCAGACAGTTGGCAAAGGCTTCGCTTCCGTCTCAGCTGTCGTTGGTAGTCTGGCCATGTGGCTGAGACACCGCTTCCTGTGTCCAAACACTGGAAAAACCTTGCTCCGTTTGATTCTCATGTGCACCAATCCCATTTGTTGGATTAAAATAAAGCATTTAATATGTGTTTAAAAGGATTCAAGATGTTTTGCGCCCCTGTTTTGCTCTTGTTTGACCGGTGCAGTGCAGAGTAAGTGCTGGTGATATTCCTGTGGAGAGAATCTCTGCCTGAGGTGTCGCCCTCGCCTGGACGGAAAAGTAACTGCAGCCTGTTCACAAAGCACAGAGGCAGTGACACACTGGTGAGGCCTCTTCACTGTATGCTCTCATCCTAATGTTTCATGGATTTTCTACAACTGTGGCACATCGCCACGGTCACTGATCAATGGCGCCGGCCGGTGTTGGATTACAAACACCTGTTGTTCAGTTGCAGTTGTTTGCCTGCCAAGATGGCAGCAGTGATGCAAGACTAATATTAGCAAAACCCCACTTTATCTCTGCTTCAGACAACAATGGAAATTGTGTTCTCATAAGCCTGTACACGTGATGAAGTTTTTAAATTTTCACATAACATGTTCTAAAGAAGATGCTCACTTTTAGAGTTCCTACCCCCTAAAAATAAATATTTATGAACATGATTATTTACGCCCCAAAGGCAGAAAACAAAGATTCAATCTAATAATGGCCTCAGGTTATATTCTATAGCTGCTCCACTGAGAGCGCATTCAGAAAGGTGGGGGAGGACTTGTTTGAGTCTATAAATTCATTCAGTCATTTCCCTCACCTGTTTCTCCTGTTCAGGGTCACAGGCTATGCAACCTATTGCAGCATACATCTGACAGAAATCAGAAGAGCATACTGGACAATACAGCTCAGCTTCTGATTAAGTCTCCTGTAAAGCCTCAATACTCTTTTCATGCGGACACCCACTGGAAACATGGAGGCCTGCAGTGTATTTTGAGGCCTGGGCTGCAGCGTAAGAAAACCTGATTTAAGCAATAAACTATACATAATGTAGCATTTATATGATGGCCTGTGGTGAGCAGCTGTGGCTCACAAAGTGAGAAGTGAATGCAGAACTGCTGGGCCCACAAGGCAGATCAGTCACAGTGTCAAGGGCCCGCCCTGCTCAATACAGGGCCACCACAATCAATGAGATTTTTTTTTAATTAACCCTTTGAAACATGAAAAAAAAAGTGATTTCTTTCAAAGCATTGAAAAGAGGCAAATTAAAAAGAAATGACCTGGAAAGTGGCAAATTCCCAAAAAACATAATTCATCCTTCCCAGGAATTCCAAGAAAATTCCAAAAATCAGTAGAAAAATATTTTTTTTAAAAAAGAAAGAAATTCACTAAGAAATTATAGAAGATTAGACAATTTATAAAGACCAGCAAATTATAAAAAAAAAAATAGTAAAAAATGAAAATAGAAAAAAATACACCATCTGATAGAGTAACAGTTTTTTTTAAGTAAATGTTGATTGAAAAAAAACTATGCAAAAATCTACACACACACACACACACACACACACACACACACACACACACACACAGCAAAGCACTTTGGTTTCACTTTATTTGGATAGGCAAAACTATCTCAAACTGTAAAGCAATGACAAGTAGCCTATACATAAGTTTTAAATTACATATGTGCTGCATCTGTACCATGTGTTACATGCAGACTGACAATTTGATCATTTGGTGTATTGCTCAGACTATTGAAACATGCTCATGTGATTATCATAATCTGTGTCATATAATAATCAGAATGATGACCCAGTTAGCACATCTCGTTTCTATTGGAAGGTGTAAATGTTGTCACTTTGAACCATGTAAAACGGTGTAACTGAAATACTGCACAATTACTGCTATTAACTAGGATAATGTACATTTAAAAATTCTCAGTGTAACCCTAATCCCAACTCAAGAGTAGCCCTGACCAAGACATTAGACATCTGTATGCTGTTTAACACTATGCACTCACTGGACATTTTATTGACACATTATACGCACTTGACAGAAAGTTGAGCATCAGCACTGGACAATGAAATACAATGTGCCTTATATTTTTGAGTGTAATGTCTGGACAGAATTATTGGATGCTATAAAATCAGCGGGAAGGCCCTAACCCTGAGCGTGACACCCAGTTCTGAGCTGTGTGTGCGGCCCATTACTCTCTCAAGCAGCAGCGAAAAGGAAAATAAATGCTTATCATGCTGGGTAGTTTTACATAAATCGGGAGCGTTTGATAGCTCATGATTTATTTAGCATCATTTTCCATGGCATAAGGTGCCCCCCTATTTATTATGGGGCGGAAACAGCTGAGGCGTACACAGCATGTGAAAATCAACACAGCCAGAAATGCACAGGGAAAAAAAAGTAGGGGATGTAGCGACTGTTCAGTCCCCTGCAGAGGGAAGGAAAGGACACTGGAGATGGGCTTCATGTTTCATTGGGCACTAATATGAACAAAACTCAAAACTGGAATTATGAAAGCCACCAGTGCTCGAATAAAGCTGCCCCTTTCAAGGATGAATCCAGTCTGCAGCAACTTGCTTGGTCCTTTGGTATTTGCAGGAAAAAATAAGGATGTCTTGATGCCAAAACTTAGAGTTAGATGTTTTGTTTTTTTTCCCTCCTCTACCAATAAGATTACATGAGGCTTATGTTTGTGCAACACATTTGAAATCCAGCGTGGTGTCACAGAAAAGCATGAAACGAAACACATTTTTCTTAACAACACATTACGTGGTGGTGTCACGAAATAGGTTACATGCTGGTACCACAAAAACAATTCCTTGACAAAGTCAATAATTACGATCCTTAATTGTGTTGGTCACAAAATTTAGTGATAGTTTAAAGAGTGAAACAGTCCATAAGGTAGGTGGGATCAATCACCATGACTTTGATTGAGACAGCCTGGGTTTGACCCCGGGTTAAGGTCAGACTGGTGTATCTGTTTCTTGTGTACATTAGCTTTCCAGTATCAATCATGACCTTAACCAAATAGCTTTGGTTGGCTAAACCTGTCCTAATCCACTTTGCACTGGCATGATTCTTGCGGTACAGGCATGTAGTTTTAACCCATTTCACGCTGTCACAATGTAATGCATTGGTAAGAAAGTCAGGGTCATGTCACGTATTTCTGTGAAATCAAGTTGTGGAAATCTCACTGAGTGTAGCTGGTACGGCTTGTCAAAGTGCAGAACAGAGAGTCTGGAGGCTGAGAGTTGGGTTGAAATGTGATTTATCGCCAAGCTTAGTGGAATAGTGGTGCTGGTGTTTTCCAGGAGCGGAGAGTTGAGCCGGGGTCGGAGATTTCCAAAGTGAGGGACACCTTGCAGAGAAGCAGAGAACCAAGGGAACAAGTACCAGAACGAAGGCAGAGCCCAGCAACCGGTAAAACGGCTGGAAAGAGACTGACTGAGCAAACAGAGTCTACAATCTGGCGACGAGGTGGCGTCTGCAGCGGTTCTGTAAAACAGCACTAATTGGAGATGAGTGGCAGCTGGTGAAGCTTGTGCCTGATTCCCACACACCTGTCTCCACTCCTGCAATCAGAGACACTCCCACAGAAACACAGAGAGAGAGAGAGATTAGTCAGGTTTCCATCCAAATATATCGAAATTTTTGTGCGAATTTTGTCAAAATGCGCAAAAGAAAATGCGACTTTATGCCTGTTTCCATTAGTTTTGTTTTGCGATTTATTGGGAGAAGAGTGCGCCGTGAGATGACGCCATAAGATAGCGTCTGTGTGTCGACTGAACAACAACAAACACTCAGCTGACACTCAACAGCTGATCATGGACAGATTCCTGCTGAGCTTGTCGGCTCTTGGGAGAAGTCTGCTTACTATTTTGTACTGAACCATCCTAAATAAGGAATAAGAGACTAATAATAATAATAATAATAATAATAATAATAATAACTAATAATAGACTGTAGCGTAGAAGTGTGACGTGGTATCCGGTCCAGTCATCGTTTATTCGCAAAACCTGTTTCCACAGCAAAAAGTCGCATTTTCTTTTATCGATACGCTGAGAAATCCACCCCCTCCAAGCGTAAAAACTTTTTTGTGAATTTTCGGCCGTTTTTTGAATTTCTGGTGATTCCATCCAAGTTTTTTTTTTTTTTTTTTTTTGCAATTTCTGAAAATGTGAATAAAAATAGGTGGATGGAAACCCGGTTAGAGAAAGAGAGAGAGAGACAGGGAGAGAGAGAGACCGGGAGAGCAGTCTGGGTAGAGGCTCAGGTGGAGGTTGCGACAGTTGCAGCCTCTTTAACTCAAACTGTCACCCTTTGGCTCTTTTGAAAAATGATTTTTAACATCTTCAGGGTGCATTTCTGTATCATGTGTGAAAGGCATGGATTTTCTTGTCATAATAATGTACAATGTGTATGTAATATGTCATCTTATTGAACTCCTATATAAAGTAACAGAGTTCTGCCCACAGCATGAGTAGCTAACATCAGCTCAGCACATGAGGTCCGCTATGGGCAGCAGCTAACTTGTAAAACATGAGTAAGTTTTGACATCGCCTCTCATTCATTTTGACCTAACACCTCTTGCTTTAAATACTGTGTCCTCATTGGTGATACCACTGCTGCATTCGAGAGAACTTTCAAGAAAAAAAACAGATATAAGAAGTTGTAAAGATGAATTGAACAGCATCAGACTTGGAAATTAGAGCTCCAATTAATCCAATTTAATTAATCCAACGGCGGCCTTCATTGTTAATAGTAAGAATGGAACTGTAATAAAAGTAGGCCTATTTATTGGTGTATTAACAAATAATTTGATATGTACTAGTGCAATCTGTGAAATATGTTTATATTTCACTCTTATTATAGCAGTTTGTGGAATTTAACAGCTATTTTACCATCTGTCTTGGGTTTTTTACCAGCGCTGTTGTGATTAGCTACTAGCTAGTAGCACAGTAGCGCAGTGCAGTCACAATGGAGCTAGATTACAGACCGTCTCTGCCAAACTTCCTTCAGGCATCTATGTTTCCACCATGATAACCTGTAGCCAGAATACATTGACGTTGGAAATCATAAATATTTCCATTTTGGAGTTTCAACTTCAGAGATGTTTTGAACGCAGCACATTTCCTGGGGGAGGCTAGCATGCTAATTATCTAGCAGCACTCCATTACCGAGCACAGGAAACCTCTGCTGGCTAACATAACGAGCATAATTAGTGGTTTTATGGTGATGTTGGAGCCAGTCTTTTACCTAAAGAAAAAATAATTGGAAAAAAATTACATAAAAATAGATTAAGTTGATAAAACATCTATCTTGCTCTGTGGCTAATGTCAATTTTTAACATAAAGACAGAAAATACTTGTACCCAAACCATATTTTTGATCGCATCAGAGCGGAAAAACATAAAGGTACTTGTCGTTATTCTTATCACATCAAAACATTTTCTCCTGTAATAAGGTTCTAGTTGCAAGTTGAACCAGTGTACAGGATCTCTCATTAACATATTTAAAGACTAAATTAAAAGTAAATCAACCAGAAATCCTATTCATTTTCACCATTGACAACAAAGGGTACTGGATGTTCCCTTAAAGCCTCAACCTCTTTGGTACTCTATGCCTCCGGCCCCCAGGTGCTCATCCAGGTTTTCTGCACATACATTTCCATACAAAAACCAGTTAGATGAATAAAACAACTTTTACAAGAAAAAAGAAAAGATCTGATGATCTTTGAGATCTGACGTCCACATGGAAAAACAGTTTTTTGAGTTATAAACTAGTAATCAATACAGTGTAGTCATGAAAATACAACCATGACAGTCATTTTGTAGAGATTTGACTCCAAATGTGCCGGTGCCATATTTTCTTGACTACACCTGGCTCGTTTTGCCCTCCAGTGGTTAAAAGGAGCAGGTGGTGTTCAGTTGGACATGCAGTCCTGTTTAAGGACACCTGTCCTAAGGTACAGACAGTATGTCATTTGGGTACAAAAAAGTGAACTCCCCAGCATAAAGGCTGATTTGAGACACTCTGCTCCATTCCTCTTATCACCAAAGCCCCCTTGTATTTTTTTTCAAAGTGTTGCAAAAGGTGGACAGAAGCTCAAATTGGGTGCAAAATGACTTTTTGAGCAGTCGGTAAAGCAGGTAATGTGTTTTTCAATGACATCAACTTTGATGGTGACTAAGCCAAACAGAACTGATGACTGCAACTATTTGCGTGTACATGTGTGTGTCAGTGTGTGTGTGTGTGTGTGTGTGTGTGTGTGTGTGTGTGTGTGTGTGTGTGTGCGTACATGTGTGTGTGTGTGCACACTGTATTATTTGAGACGATAAGTGCAGTGTCGTTAAAGTTAGTGAGTCACTATTGTGGGGAGGCAGAGTGACAGAGCTACAGACAACATGGGAGTCATATTCATAAACTCTCAGTTTCTCTCTTTCTCTCTCTCTCTCTCTCTCTGTTCCTCTTCCTCTCTCTCTTTTTCCACTTCCTCCCTCTCTCCCTCTCTTTCTCTCTCCCACTCTGTCTGTCTCTCTCTCACTCCCCGCCTCACTGTCTTTGATATGCTAAGCAGCGCCCTATTTATAAATCATTGTGAGAGGAAACATAGTAGGTTAGGGGACAAATAACAAATGCCCATGTTTGCCGAGAGAGAAAGGGAAAGGGATAAAAAAGAAGGAAAAAGAGTTTGAGTGAGGAGAGTGGGGGACTGTGAGCTCGGTGGCTCTCTCTGATGCGTGGCGCCCAGGTTGAATAGATGTACATATCATTATCTTTCCTCGTTAGGCGGCGACGATGAAATAAGATGGTACGGAAAAAGAGGAAAAAAAAGCCATTGTGCAGGGAAGCTGTGAGCCAATAACCGTGGCTTGTAGGCCTCGAGCCAATTCTATGATGCTGCAGCATACACTGACAAGCCATTTCACTAATGCAGAAGCATATGGTGGTCACAAAAAAAAAAAAACCCAAATCCTTTCATTAAAGTAATAACCCCACTACATTTTCATATAAATATGTCATTTTTTTACTACTCCTTACTGCCAACTGATATTAGACAACCGGGATGAAATCTGTACCTGGTTTGTGAAAGCTGTTACATTTGTTGTAATGCTTTGGGCATGTATTAGAAGAATTAGAGGCACTAAGTGACATCTTGCTGAACTTTGAAGTGTTCACTTGTTTCACTTGTAGGAACACCTCCAATCCAAACGCTTTTTCTGCCCTAATGACCTGTACGTTGGAGATTGTCCTAGAGCAGTGAAGTTCAGTGGAAACATTTTGAAGTTCCCCCACTAATCAAAGGATCAAAAATTACTATGATCTCCCAAAATGTAACTTCACATTTTGGCCAGTAAGTCCTGAACCATTAGGTGAAGAATTTTCTTTCTTCCCCCATCTCAAATACCTTGGCTTGAGCCAGGTCTTAATTTCTGCCATAATTGTTTTCCCGCCATTTGGAATTTCACACAAGGCCTGTTTTCCTGTGCGAGTTAATCCACTTTGATTGTACTTTGATTTATTGTATACATTTTTTCCCCTAAAATCTGCACTGCAAATGTAAGTACTGCTCTTTAGGATAGTTTAGAGCTGATTTCACTGCTAACAGGAAAACGTCCTTGTGTATAGTAAAGTACAGCACTCCTGTGTTAGTCCATGATGACAGGATGTTTGATATTCTTTACTGCGGGAAAAACCTTAAATATATTTGTGTGTCCTGTCTTGTCATAGGTTCACCAGGCTACACTGGTATTACTAGATTCAGCTAAAATGCTGAAACAGTACAGATAGACATGTTTCTTAAAAACTGTGGAAAGAAACACAGAAATAAAGTGCTTACAGAGCAAGGCGTTTCTATGGCTCCTAGCTAATGTGAGGCCTGTCTCCTAAAAATGATGTTCTCATACAACCAAACTGCATTCTCAATCACATTTCAAGGGGAAGGGAAATGTAATTTTTTTTTTTTTAAAATCTGATTACATTTGTTTGTAATGTATCACAACAGGACTTGTAATCACTTAGTCTCAAGTCTGCACGAGGAAGGCAGGGTGGCAGATGGGTCCAATAAACGACTTTCAGCCAGGCGACATCAGACCTCGTCTTCTTCTTGAAGATGTTTCCCTCCTCATCCAAGACGTCAGTTCTGAGTGACTGGAGGGGAATCCCAGGTGTTTAACCTGTGTGGGATCGCTATCCAGGACACTGATACCGCTGGCTTGTTACTGCTCCTCCCTGTTGTGACGACTGTCTTAAGTGTCGGTGGAGTCACCTGACTCGTCGTCAGGGTCACAAGGGGTCAAGAGTGAATGGTTCAATTTCCTGACAAGGGATGACAGGACAGCATTGTAGGTTGGAGATAAATGGTGTCTGAGACCTCCTCCTCTCCTCCCCCTCCTCCTCTTCCTTCTCCTGGAGGAGGAGGTCTTAGGCACTATTTATCTCCAACCTACAATGCTGTCCTGTCACCCCTCCCCAGGAAACTGGCCTCAATTCAATTCTCCTCAGATAGCCATGACCTGGATGACTGAGGACCTTCACAGATATGTTGAACACATGTTTTGTTAGCAGCAGCCACCCTCAGTCACCATAGCTTTGATCCAAAATGTGGCGCCAACAATCAAGTCACACCATGAATGAGATGTTTCCAACTACCACACAATAGCCTGATTCCCTCTTTCCCCCTTGCCCTCCTGTTTTTTCCATTAATGTCAACCAGTGAAGAAAGATAATGATATGTACACCTACTCGGCTTGGTGTGCTGCATCCTTGAGGACAACTGTGCTGACAATCACAAATACCTCACTACAGCAATATTATTTTGGCAGGGCTTTTCTATGGGGGTATTTCTAGTTTCACATAATTAGAGTATTTGTATACATATGCCACCACCACTACATGTTACAGACTGAGTGGATCGACTCTTAGCCCATGAGTCACAACTGTTTGGCTGACAGATTTCTTGCACAAAAGCCTCTTTTCTGTCTTTCTTTCTCTCACGCCATTGTATTTTATTATCGCCTTCCAAAAGGGGAAGATAATAATATGTACATCTATTCAACCCGGATGTCTTTCATCTAGAGAGCAACTGAGCTGACAATCACAAACACTTCATGACTCACTACTTTTACTTGCAGAGAATATTGAATGCAGAGCTGCTACCAGGCTAATTTCCGCTGGTGGTGTGTCAACTTTTGCGTCAACTGGTAATCATCAAATTCATTGCTCTGTTTTATATTGGTGTTTTATCTTTTTTTCTGATATGTGCCCCCATGCACTGTGGTGTTTCTTTTCTTTCTTTTTTCTTTTTTTTGTTGGTCTCCATTTTTGTTGCTAAGCACTCATTGCTGTGGTGTTTCTGCACTGTACTTCCCAGAGTTCACCTGTCAATCAAACTGTGTGGGTGGGACTGTGGACTGACCTTTCTCTTGACGGATTTCGAGCTTCTGTAGATGGCGCTCTTTTCTTTGTCTGTTTATCAATGGTGGTGCTATACCTACCCACTTCCTCTTTTCTCTGCAGTTTAGTTGTATGGGAACAAGATATGC
This sequence comes from Myripristis murdjan, assembly GCF_902150065.1. Classification (NCBI taxonomy): domain Eukaryota; kingdom Metazoa; phylum Chordata; class Actinopteri; order Holocentriformes; family Holocentridae; genus Myripristis; species Myripristis murdjan. Next base: position 28,889,443 of record NC_043989.1, read on the forward strand.
TGATTAGAAATTCATGCGTGATGCATCAGAAGCACATGTAATTATAAATAATTTGAGAATGCAGTTTAGCTGCATGGGAATGTCATTTTTGGGAGACAGGATTGCTAATGTTAGGCTTGTGTTATAAATGGCGTTTCCAGCTTCCAAAGGTCATAGTGTTAACAGTAAACATTACATTGCTCTTGAAATTATTAGATTCAGCAGAAGATGGTTTGATGTATGATATGTGCACGTTTGCCACTTATTTCTTATTCTCTCCAGGTTTTTGGGATAATATAAAATATTTCCCATTGATATTAGTACTGCATGGCCACAGCAGGTCTCTAAGATGGCACCGTGTACACACAGTGACATCATGCAAACCCCATGATTGGGCCAAGGGCCACATCTCTGATACTGTAGTAAATGGTAAAAGGAACAGTAGTTCCCAAATACACGGTGAAAGCAGCTATAACACTCTGGGTAACGTCCTGCAGTAAAAACAAAATGGAAATAAAACTGTCATCTCTAGCATACAGAACAACCACTTCCAATAGAAATACTTCTCATTCACAAACCAAGACCTGTCTGCTGCTTCTGTAGTGTATGACAGCAGGATGTACAATGGGATGCTTGCTCTTTTTCAGCAGCATCCTGCTTCTCATTCATGCAGTAACAAATTCACACACTGGGAGCTGCCCAATACAGCCACAGTCCTTTAGCAGTGACAGCAGAGGAGCTGCTCGGGAGCAGCTGGGGGGCTCAGGGTCTCAGCAGTGGCTGATAGAGGGCAAAGTGTTACTCATTCACTCTCCCCAACCACATTTTCGAAGCCAGTTGGTGGTTTTGAACCAGCAACCAAGTATACCTCATGACTAAAACAGTAGTTTGTTGCAGGCCTATATGAGTTAGAAAATGGCACTGAAATGAGAGGGAAAGGTTCTGTGTTGCCAAGGTCAGGAATTCAATTTCCCATGCAGTTACTTATTTATTTATTTATCCTTTACTTATCCAGGAGGATTTAATTTAAGTGCAGTATATCTCTTTCCAGTGAGTCAAGAAGGCAGCAAAAATCTACACGTTACACACAGGAAAACACTGACTTGCTCAAAGTTATGAAAAGGGTGTTAAGAGAAAGAAGTGCAGATTGATCTGTAAGATCAAAGTTCCTAACACAGTTGGGCCGGGGTCAGAGCTATTTGAAACAATAGCAGATTTCTTTGAAAATGCTCCTCAAGATATTTTTCAATTTATTTAAAGGGGAGAGGGTTGTCAAAGTTGATTGATTATCGTTCTGTGCCCAATGAGACTATTTAGTCACCTGAACAATAAGATAAAAGGGTGGAAACATGAGGAAAATTGTGCAATAAAAAATAAATGCCAACATATGCAATTTTTTCCTCATTCTTTTTCTTGTGAAGGCAACTAAGCTTCATACAGAGCCAAGTTAGTCGAAGTAAAAGCAAATGCAACATACATATTACCAACTGTAGTGTCATAGCAAACAAACACTTTAGTATTCATATTACTGGTACTTCAGAAACATTGAAAAACAAAGACAAGGACTTCTTAGTGTGTGTGTGTGTGTGTGTGTGTGTGTGTGTGTGTGAATGTATGTGTGTGCGCGCGCACATGTGCTTGTTAACCATTTATGACTGATCTTTGCAGTCATAACCATCTATCTTCAATGGGAGGCAGTAATGACACTAAACAACTTGAAAAGAAATGAAACAGGCCGTTTGGTGAGAGCTGTGAATGCATCATAGAATAAGAGCTGTTTCTCTGATACATATATTGTACTGACAGGCAGAGTACACCTTTTTATCACCACTTCGACTGAAAAGAGTTGATGTCAGTGTAGAAGATGAGCCCGAGGCTCTCTAGAAGTGATAGCAGAAGTAAAGCAGAATACTCTTCATTTAAAGAAATCACAAATTTATTTTTCGGTGCAACAATAGTCCAGTTAGTGTCATGAGGATGAACTCTCTCTTAATGCTACGAAACGGCAAAATAACATGTTGCAGTTAAAGGTGCACTATGTCATTTTATCGAGCTTTGGCACTATCTAGTGGCTCTTCTTGTATGTATACAGACTCAGTAGTATGGGGGTTAGAAGGTATGATTTCATTAATCATAGAGATAAAGTAATATCAGGTGAAGCAACAACCATAGGAAAGAAGCTGCAACAAGTTGTAATGTTCTTCTACTGCCAGTGACAAGTTGTTGTCTTGTCTTTATTCCATGTTCATTCTGTCTTTGTATTTGCAATGTGCAGGTTTATCTGTACATTGCTAATAGTTTATGTTCAACTCAGGTACTCTTGATCACACTCTGCTCTGTTATTTTTACATTTGAAATAAATTATTACATATTGTATCTTTAACACATTTTTTAATGAATGCTAATGTTGATCCATTTGTTCTGTGCATGTCTGTGGAATAGTACAGCTTGTAATCAACATACCTCTTCTTACCACTTTTCCTAGCAGAAGGCCATGTAAACGAATGGAGGGCTGCCACAAAAAACAGCAGGCCTTTCTCCTGAAAAATACATTCCCATACAACTAAACTGCATTCTTAATTACATATGGGAGAAATGTATTCATACATATCTTGTAATATCATGTTGTATGAGAACATGCTTTTTAGGAGACAGGGCTCAAAAATAAATGGCAGCCAATAGTTTCGATGAACATGTCCGACCTTGCAGGGAGGATCAGCAGGCCAAGCAGGCAGCACTGCTTTGTGTTACTGCTCTATTTCAGTGACATGTCACGGGTGCAGCAGGCCTCTACAGCTCTGCTACCGGCTGAGAAGCTCATTCAGCTTCTGTGTTGTTCCTGCTGGGAAGAGTAGAGATGGAGAGAGAGGAGTAGAGATGGAGAGAGGAGTCCACCTCCCTATGGCGCTCCCAGCACAAATAACTAGGACCTGAACAAAAACAGAGGGTGAAACTGCAAAGATTTTACATTCATGTATTTAACATCACCCACCATAAATAGGCGCAGTCATTTTAGTCGGGAAATATGAGAAAAGTGAACAAAATAAAGAAACTCCTACTCTGCAAGATGACTGGCTCCCTATTTTGGCACTATGACACTGTCGGATCCTGTCAGGACAGTTCCCAAGGCGATGTCGTCAGGTTATCGATTGCTCACGTCTAGCAATTCATACATTTTAAAAATAAATGATCACTTTATTCTCATATTACAAAGAGTCTGGAAATGGTCAGATTATGCTAAATGAAAGACTTCAGAGTGATTAGGATTCTCTGCCACACAACGTTTTGACTACATTTCAGTCTGTTTGAGGAGATAATCTCATTGAGGTGTGAATTCCACCATAGTCTGACAGTAATAAAAATTCCATGCATGTAGGTCATGTTCCTTGAAAGCAAGCTCGCACAATACCATTTATTTTACTCCTAAAACTCAAAGTGAAACAGTTCAAATTGCTGGTTTCAAACTTTGTCCCTGGAAACCCACATTAAAAGAATTTTTCAGAGGAGCCAAAAAACGATGGGCAAATACTGAAGCTGTAAAAATGACCCATTTCGTGAGGCTACTAACCTACTAGCCTACAGTGTTTTCTGCTGCTTATCTTGCATTGCAGGGACATCAAGCGCTTTGGCAGCACAACATAGCCTGTAGCTTCAAACAAATTTATATTTTTCTAGTTAAAAACCATCGTCTGTCTCTCCAGAATGATTTGGGGATCCATTTTAATCTTCCCACGACCCACTCTTTGGGTCCCAGCCCAGTGTCTGATAAACACTGCTTTCGAGCAGGGCTTTCCAGACGTTCTCCCGCTTAAGGACCCTGAAAAAGATATGCATTTGGCTGGGACCTCCACAGTGTCGTGTTACTTTGTGTGGATAATATTCTCAGTGTAATGTATTAGTTATTACTAGTTCAAAATAGTGCAATTAAATTACATTATTGATTTCTGTACATAGTAACTTGTTCTAGTACTCATTACTTTGATATTACTGTCACTACTGGTGAGTTAGGCTGAGAAGTTCAAATGGTAGGCTACTGAAAATACAGAAATAAAATAATATTTAATAACTACCATCAAGAGACAAAATAATCTCTTAAGCGCTCAGGTCTATGTAATTATTTAAAAATAGCAGCAAATATTAACCACAATCAAATAATAATAATAATAATAAAATTAATAATTGGGTATCAGCTTTGCCTACAAAGTTACTTCAGTGTTTACCTGATATTTTTTAAGGCTGATATTTTACGCAAATATATATACACTACCAGTCAAAAGTTTGGACACACCTTCTCATTCAATGTTTTTTCTTTACTTTTACTACTTTCTACATTGTAGATACATACTTAAGACATCAGAAATATGAAGCAGGATATATGGAATTATGTAGCAAAGAAAAAAAACATTAAATTACTCTAAATATGTTTTATATTTTAGATTCCTCAAAGTAGCCACCCTTTGCTTTGCTGACAGCGCTGCAAACCCTTGGCATTCTCTCAATGAGCTTCATGATGTAGTCACCTGAAATGGTTTTCACTTCACAGGTGTGCCTTGTCAGGGTTCATTTGTGGAATTTCTTGCCTTCTTAATGGGGTTGGGACCATCAGTTGTGTTGTGCAGAAGTCAGGTTGGTACACAGCTGACAGCCCTATTGGACAACTGTTAAAATTCATATTATGGCAAGACCCAATCAGCTAAGTAAAGAGAAACAACAGTCCATCATTACGTTAACAATTGAAGGTCAGTCAGTCCAGAAAATTGCAAAAACTTTGAATGTGTCCCCAAGTGCAGTTGCAAAAACCATAAAGCGCTACGACAAAACTGGCTCACATGAGGACCGATCCAGGAAAGGAAGACCAAGGGCTCTAGTTTCGCAGACCTGGCGAGGCGGGGGCGTAGCGCAGATGCGCTTCGCCAACTGGGTGTGGCCAGGCGGATTTTCCAAGTTTGGCACGCCGTGCTCGGTGGCGCAAGTACTCCGCCGTCCCTCCTACCGGCGCAAGGGAGGAGAGAAGGCATGGAGTGGGTTTGACACAGCCGATTCACATTTAACCAATCAAATGAGCCCCTGTCCTTGCCTTTAAAATGCGCTGCGTGAAGGCGTAATGAAAGTTTACACAGCTGACATGGAGGTCTATTGCCGCAGGCGGAGCGGAGCTCAGGAGACAGGCGCGGAGCGGAGACAGGCGAGCAGTGCGGACACGTCACCAAAACCTCACAGGCAGGCTCCCGGAGTGTCAGGCACATGAACGATGCAATAAATACCGAAAAAAACACTATTCAATGCTACGATCACAATCAGCACATACATATATCTCCATATCAACTGTCCCGTCACAGCTGATGTCAGATCAAAGGAGATTGGCACCGTTTATGCTGATTGTGAGGTTTTGGTGATGTGCGCCAGCCAGCCAAACTTCCACTGCGCCGGCTCCGCTCCGCCTTGCGCGGAAAGTAGACGTGGTTTCAGGAGGCGAGCTTTTGGCGCACCTCGGCGAAGCCTTTTGGCACGAAACTGTCACTGCGCAAAGTTGAATCTGTCGGCACCTCCCCCCGCTGCGCCACCACTCCCATCTCCGCGCAAGTCCGTCTGCGAAACTTGGACACTGTCCGCCTCTCCCGTTTCGCCGGTCGAAACTAGCTCTGCGCGGGGTTCGCCTCACTGCGCCACCCCGCGCTGCGCCGGGAAACTAGAGCCCCAAGAGTCACCTCTGCTTCTGAGGACAAGTTCATCCGAGTCACCAGCCTCAGAAATCGCAAGTTAACAGCAGCTCAGATCAGAGACCAGATAAATGCCACAGAGTTCTAGTGGCAGACACATCTCTACATCAACTGTGCAGAGGAGACTGTGCAAATCAGGCCTTTATGGTCAAATAGCTGCTAAGAAACCACTAATAAGGAAAAGTAACAAGCAGAAGAGATTTGTTTGGGCCAAGGAATGGACATTCATTGTGTTTCTTGGCCCAAACAAAATGGAAATCTGTGCTGTGGTCTGATGAGTCCAAATCTGAGATCTTTGGTTCCACCTGTTGTGTCTTTGTGAGATACAGAAAAGGTGAACGGATTGTCTCTACATGCATGGTTCCCACCGTGAAGCATGGAGGAGGAGGTGTGATGGTGTGGGGGGACTTTGCTGGTGACACTGTTGGGGATTTATTCAAAACTGAAGGCACACTGAACCAGCATGGCTACCACAGCATCCTGCAGCGACATGCCATCCCATCCGGTTTGCAATTAAGGGCTATTTGACCAACAAGGAGAGTGATGGAGTGCTGCGGCAGATGACCTGGCCTCCACAGTCACCGGACCTGAACCCAATCCAGATGGTTTGGGGTGAGCTGGACTGCAGAGTGAAGGCAAAGGGGCCAACAAGTGCTAAACACCTCTGGGAACTCCTTCAAGACTGTTGGAAAACCATTTCAGGTGACTACCTCTTGAAGCTCATGGAGAGAATGCCAAGAGTGTGCAAAGCAGTAATCAGAGCAAAGGGTGGCTATTTTGAAGAAACTAGAATATAAAACATGTTTTGAGTTATTTCACACTTTTTTGTTTACTAAATAATTCCATATGTGTTCATTCATAGTTTTGATGCCTTCAGTGAGAATCTACAATGTAAATAGTCATGAAAATAAAGAAAAAATATTAAATGAGAAGGTGTGTCCAAACTTTTGACTGGTAGTGTATATTTTTTATGGTCACTGCAGATAGCTCATATTTTGTGCTAATATTCAATCGCTGTGCAAAAATAAGAAATAAATACATAAACAAACATAAAAATAAATAAATAATAAACATATAGACAAATAATAAATCTTTTGAGTAATGCACAGGCTTAAGTGTGCAGAAATAAATGACAGAAAGATTTTCTTTATAGCTAATATGGCTGTGATTTGGTTGCAGTGGTGTCACATCACTCCATGGTTCAACCCTGTGCTTAATTCTTTAGTTTAGCTTCCGTGCACTTTTGAAATGACGTTTTAAAAGTAGTCATCAAGCTTATGCAAAGTGGTGCTTTGCTGTCAAGATGTGGGAGATGGAGCATCTGGCTCCCCAACCTTTGTCAAATGTCAGCTCTCGCTCCCTGGGAGCCATTGTCTGATATAAGCAGAACTGCACTGAAATCGTCTTTTACGAGGCGATGCAGAGAGACAAGTGATGCTCTCAATGTATGGCACATACACATATCATCACGCTGACTCTATATGAGGAAAGGACGAAGAGATTATGGGCTCTGTCTGTCTGTCTGTCTGTCACATGCAATCTCAGAGTCTCTGCTGCCTGTTTTGAGGGAGTGATGGATTTTGACACTGGGCTTAGGTCCTTTGAATATAAATCTGATGGGTTCGCCCCAGCACAGCCAACATCAGGCCTATACACAGAACCCTACGCTTCACCCCCAATATCTCAGACATTGCTAGGTCAAATTTGATGAACTTTTGTGTTTTTATGTTGATATCTAGTGTTGATCAAGTGAAACTTAGCCTGTACCCCCAATTTGTATCTGATTTGTAGGAAATACATGTAGACATTTCTCCAGAGGCGTCAGCACCCTTGGAGCACTTGGAAATCCCAGTGAAAAAAAAAGCACCAGGACAGATTCTCAGTGAAGATGATCTAGTAGTGTAGTGGTTTACACAGTCAGTCTTTGCAGACTGATCTGATCTGCCTGATAATATCACGTTTAATATGTAGAACTTCTACATGGATTCTAAACAAGTTGTGCAGGGTGGAACTCCAATGAGCTGACAGTGACAAAAGGAAAACTGCATACAACTGATTGTTGTTTTTCAAGCACTTTGGTCCCTGAGGAACAACACACAGATGAATGACAATATTGTGGACTTGACTTGAGTTGATTTGCACGTGCACAATACTACAATAGGCTACACATACTGATATCTCTATATCCACAGCAGAATGAAACACGTCATCACTATTCCCTTTAGAGATCTCACCTGAGACCCTGTCTCTTCCTCTCCCCTGCCACCATTATGCTGCTGTCTTGCTCCTACAAATGTGTTTCCAGCGATGCATGTGTAATGATAATAATAATAAACTTTATTTCTGAGAAAAAGGGCCCCAAATGTCTGTCAATTTGAAAACTAAAACATAAACTTTCTTTAATTCATCACAGATCCATTGAAGCCCCCACCTCACACCCTGCAGCTCTGAGCTCACCCTGTTTTCATCACTGATCTATTTTAATTCTTCACCTTAAGCTCCACCTGCCTCTCCTCCATCTGACTCTTCTCTGTTCCTGATGCCAGGATTCTCCTCATACAATAACACACAACACTTAAATCTCTTCGTCCCTTGTTGTCATGTTGATGCCTTCCTGATCCTAAAAGCTCTATTTTAAAACTAAAGCATAAACTTACATTTATTCATCACAAATTATTTTATGAGCAGACCTCACACCCTGTAGCTCTTCCTGCCTCTATCCTGCTGCTTGAACCAGGGCTCACTTGATAAAATGATACACGATACAGCAGGCTTATGTCTCTATTGAGCTGTGGTATGGTTTGGTTAAACGACACTGCGCTTTTTAGAAAAAAAAAAGTTCCTAGTATCATCCCTGGACAGATTTACAATATTTATGGGGTGGCATATAGCTGAAATGATGTTCACATGTAAAATGATTATAACTTTATTATTATTTCCCCACAAAGCCATGCCATTGGGAAGGGACACTGAAAACAGTTCCAGTTTGCATTGGACCAGTGGCAACCTGTGAGTGATGAACAGCGGTGAAGGTAGGCTACCAAAACTAATTTGACTTTAGATAGGCGCAGGGGTAAATGTTGGCTCCGTCATTCAAACACTGGGGGGGAAACACCTGAAAACAGTTTTACCTGCAGGACTGCAGACACCTGGACCTGCGTCTAAAAACAAGACATGTAGATATTTTCTGTGTGATGTTGTGCTGCAGCCATAAAGCAATGGTATCTTGGGTTTGAATATTTCACTCAATATAAGTGTGATGTAGTTTCAATGAGGCGCTGCAACCAACAGATACACAATATGTATGTGTCATTGTCATACAATACAGAAAAATGTTTTGAATCAACTTATGGGGAAATTGAGGGGAAAATTAAAGTTCAATGGGTTAAGCACCAAGGGTGATAAAGCATGTTGATGGCTGAGGTGCAGATGACTGGCTTTTATTTACTTTTTTTTTTATTATTACAATACAGCCACTTAGCCAGAATCATGCAGTAGAAGCAGCTTTGTGGAAAGCATTGTGGAAACAGTAATCACAGGCAATCAGAAAATAGCTTGTACTGATGGCTGTGCACAACAGAGCCTACGCAGTGCTGCAGACCCCTGAATGCCTCAGAGATGTCGACCTAGTATCGGGCAAAGCGTGTAATGGAGCCGCCGTTCCACCAGAGGAGAGCGTGTCAGAGTGATGTTGTGTGTCGCTGAGGTGTGAAAAATACACGGTTGCATGAAAGAGCAGTAACGTGGCATAGTATAAGGACAGAGACAGAGTCCACATGAGGAGGCAGGTGGAGCGGTGGACAGGTCAAACACACGGACTTCCCTGTGACTTTAAATTTACATCCAAGCAAAACTGGAATTTGTTTTTAGCATGTTTAATAATGTTCGCTAAAAGAGCCATAAAAAAAACAAAAACAACAACTAAAAAGTGTACAAGCAAAGTTACTTTTAAAACCCGTTTAATCTGTCTATTCAGGTTACGCGAAGGTCATTCATTTATTTCAAACCTAAATCAATACAAATCCTAATCCTAAGCAATTCAAAATAACCACTGTCAATCCCAAGCGCCTTCACCAGGGGTTGCCAACGGTTTCACATTATCTGTGAACCGGTGTTGGGGGGTGTTGTTCTACAGCATCGTAGCAGATAAGCCATGGACATGGGCCAGTGTCTTTTCTCTCGAAAACTCACCTTGCGTGTCGCCCGTACTACCAAAATTGGAGATGGGGTCGGTGTGAGATATCGAGGGTATTACGCTGGTCAACAACAAATTTATTGTTTATGTTTTTTGAGCTGATTTAGGATAATTTTGGTGTGCTGAATCCAAAAATCACATTGGTTTTGCTCAATCAGGTCAACTTTCTGAACTATGCTACATACTGGCTTTTTAACATGTTTGCTTACATTTATGGGCATTTTCACGTCATATGATACAAAATTCTTTCATATTTCTTGCAATAAACAAATTCTGAAGATTTTACTTTTGCCAATTTATGATTAATGTTTTTTTTTTTTTTTGTAAATTTTTTGTTGGGGCAACAGTCCGGCTTCACCAAGTACCCATGCTTTCTGTGTATGTGGGATAGTAGGGACACTGCTCAGCATTTAACAAAGAAGGACTGGCCGGTGTGGCAGGAACTGGTGCCTTGCAGAGCAAAGAATGTCATCAACATTCCTCTGGTAGACAAAGACAAGATTCTCTTCCCACCACTCCACATAAAGCTCGGCTTGATCAAACAGTTCACCAAAGCTCTAGATAAGGATGGTGGCTGCTTCGCCTACTTGTGCCATGCTTTTCCAGGATTAGCCATAGAGAAGTTGAAAGCTGGCATCTTTGATGGCCCTCAAATCCGTCAGCTCATCAGAGATCCTCAGTTTGAAAACTCAATGAACGAAGTGGAACTGGAAGCATGGAAGGCTTTTGTTCTGGTCGTGAAGAACCTTCTTGGCAACAACAAGGCCAGGAACTATGCAGACCTTGTCACCAATATGCTGACTGCTTTCAGAAACCTTGGATGCAACATGAGCATCAAAATGCATTACTTATTCTCACATATGGATCGGTTTCCTGAGAATCTGGGATCAATGAGTGATGAGCAGGGAGAGAGATTCCATCAGGACATAAAAGAGATGGAGGCCAGGTATCAGGGACGTTGGGATGCAGTCATGATGGCTGATTACTGCTGGACTCTGAAGAGAGACATCCCTGCTGCTGAGCATTTGAGGGGTTCGAAGAAATAAAAGTTCATGCCCTGAATTTTGCACAATGACGACTAGGGGCTCTAGTTTCCCGGCGCAGCGCGGGGTGGCGCAGTGAGGCGAACCCCGCGCAGAGCTAGTTTCGACCGGCGAAACGGCAGAGGCGGACAGTCTCCAAGTTTCGCAGGCGGATGTTCGCCGAGATGGGAGTGGTGGCGCAGTGGGGGGAGGTGCCGACAGATTCGGCTTGGCGCAGTGACAGTTTCGTGCCAAAAGGCTTCGCCGAGGTGCGCCAAAAGCTCGCCATCTGAAACCACGTCTACTTTCAGCGCAAGGCGGAGCGGAGCCGGCGCAGTGGAAGTTTGGCTGACAGGCGCACATCACCAAAACCTCACAATCAGCACAAACGGTGCCAGTCTCCTTTGATCTGACATCAGCTGTGACGGGACAGTTGATATGGAGATATATGTATGTGCTGATTGTGATCGTAGCATTGAATAGTGTTTTTTTCGGTATTTATTGCATCGTTCATGTGCCTGACATTCCGGAAGCCTGCCTGTGAGGTTTTGGTGACGTGTCCGCACTGCTCGCCGGTCTCCGCTCCGCGCCTGTCTCCTGGGCTCCGCTCTGCCTGCGGCAATAGACCTCCATGTCAGCTGTGTAAACTTTCATTACGCCTTTGCGCAGCGCATTTTAAAGGCAAGGACAGGGGCTCATTTGATTGGTTAAATGTGAATCGGCTGTGTCAAACCCACTCCATGCCTTCTCTCCTCTCCTCCGCCGGTAGGAGGGACGGCGGAGTACTTGCGCCACCGAGAACGGCGTGCCAAACTTGGAAAATCCGCCTGGCCACACCCAGTTGGCGAAGCGCATCTGCGCTACGCCCCCGCCTCGCCTGGTCTGCGAAACTAGAGCCCTTAATGTTCAATTTACATGTACTTACCTTTATCAATGTCTATTATTCAATTTACAGGAATTAAAGTTTGTAACACTTAATAAATACATCCTGTTAGAAAATGATTTTTTTTCTCTTAAAACCTATTTTGGGTGAGAACTATATAAAAAATCAACTGATAAAGTCACAAAAATGTAATCAATTTTGTGAGAAGATCAAATTTTTCAAAATCAAATTAGCAAAAAAACCTGACCTGATTGAGAAAAACAGATGTCATTTTTGGATTTAGTGGCGCAAAATGGTCCTAATTCAGTTGAAAAAACCGAGTCAACTTGCAAAAAAAAATTTTTCTGTAACCCAGTGTTATTCCTAACACCTAACCCTAACCATAGCCTCACCTTAATCGTGTTTTAGCTAGCATTAGATAAAGAAATAAGAAGCTAACGAGCTAATGATTAGGTAACAAGGTAATGTTCACGCATGCCTAAATATTAGGCTGGACGCTGGACGTCCCAAGGTGGCACTTGGCGATGCAACAATGTGACACTGACGCAGCAGTGGACCAGCGGGTGTATTACACGCTTTGGCATGATATCAGCTTGGATATGTACACTGAACTCCCTCCTCACCGTATGTCTGTGTCTTTCCCTCTCCTGACTGTCTGAATGAAGCGCCTCTAACCTATATTTCTGAAGCAAGTGCGTCTGTCACGTTGTTAATTACTCCATTCCTCCCTCCCTCTGTCTGCCCCTCACTTCCTCTCTATCTGTCAGTCCCTTATCCGACCCTATTGTATCAAAATCAAATTTACATTATCACTGTAAAAATCCTAGTGGCCTAAATGTCTACATTAAGTGCACTGACACCCTTCTTAATCACACTCGGCCCCTTTCTCTCTCCCCTTTCTCCTTTAGCAGTCCATATTACGTGTAAATCAAATTTATATCACCCCCAAATGTCTTAGTTAACTGCGTCTGCCACCTTCTTAATCAGCCCCTCAGACTCCACTCTCTCTCTCTTAACAACCACACAGTTTCTACATCAGCAGAAACAACGGTGGCGTCGGTTTTATTTGTAAGAAGTAGCGCATCGCATCAAATATTAACAAGATGCCCGCTGGAGAGTAGTGTGAGCTGCTTTGTAGTTGCAACTTGACAGCGTGAGTGAGGAAATTGAGCTGGAAAGGCCAGTGTTTTCTGTTTGAAGGGGGGCTTGTAATCAGTGTCTAGGTTTGTTAGGGTGAGATGGGTTGGTGATGAATCACCAATCAAGAATAGCCGCAGGGCTGGGTGGGGAGCTTCGGCATTTAAATTGCATCATCATGTCTGCGTTTAGGTGCTGATTCTTAAGCTGGGCCGATTTAAAACAGCAGCAACAACAGAAGACAGGAAAAAGGGATTGGGAGGGGATGATGGACAGTTGTGTTGGTTTTGCAAAATATGTGGACAGTTTATTGTTAATACACAAGAAGCAGGTGTCCAACTTGCTATTACTATTACTTACTATTGTGTGTGAAACTCAAGAGACTGTTCAGTCACACACTGACACGTTAAAATTGCTCAGTGAAATTTCTAATTTATGTCATAGTAGACAAGATAGGAAATATAACAATCGTCTTTAATTATAGACTTCAAAACGACATCTGAATAAAAAAAAAAAAATCAAAACAAAAATGTGGAACAGCTGTGGAGCCAGTGGAAAGCAGGAGAAGCGTTGTACTAAACCCTGTTGATATTTTACTTACAGAAATATAAAGCGAGAATTTAGTTAAAGTAAAAAGTTGTCCATTTGAAATGTATTTAGAGTAAAAGTTATTTAGTTTTTTTTTTTTAGGTTTGCACCTTTTCCTTACAGTTCTAAAACAACAGCTACAAAATTCAAACTAGAATACTGACTTAAAATAAGAAAAAACACACAAAAATACCAAAAAACAAACAAAAAAAGGTACAAGTACACAAAAAGCTGCTCAGTTACAGTAGATAATTCGTCCAATATAAGTAACTATTTTCTGCCAAACCAATATACTGTAGCTGTGTACTGACCACGGTTATTACAATTTTGTATTTTTCAGTAGTTTTTATTTTTATTTTGTTTCAACTTTTTTGTTTTCAGATTCAGTTTAGTTTTAATTTGTTTTTACACTTTTTTAATGAATGTTTAACACTTGATTAAGAACACTTCATTACTGACGCATTTAACAGTTGTGTTCAACTGATTCCACGTTCTCTGCTTCACACTCACTTTCATTTTCTGACACACTTCTGGTAAAACTGGAAGCACTGCTCTCTACATTACTACACTATTTTGCCAATTGCCATTCCACACTGACACGTGTGGCATTACAGTTTTTTCACTCTGTTTTCACTTTGTCATTATGGGGTACTGAGTGTAGATTAATGAGAGAAAAAAAAATGAAATTAAACGACTGTAGACTGCAACATAACAAAAGTGAAATGAGTGAAGGGGCTCTGAATACTTTCTAAATGCACTGTATGACAAAACTTTGCAACCTGCTGCCCTGCAGACAGAAACAGCAAAAGCCAAAAGTGTTTTTCATTTCTACCGTCAGTGTGTAGATATTTCTGTATTTCTGTGCCGTATGTTAATGAGGTGGGCGGTACTCACATTAGTCTTAAGAAGGATTGGTTTGTGTGTGTGATCCTATCCACTACTACTACCTGGACTGGAGTCAGTGGCAGTTCTGCCCATAGACATAATATACATATATTATGTCTATGGTTCTGCCTATGTTGCCGCCCTGGGCGAAATTACTGCCTTGCGCCCTTGCGTGTTACTACTCCTACCCCCGGCAGGTGAAGAGTTTGAAGAGTTTGCACATTGTTTTGCTGCAAAGATAGTGCCTAAGCAATCAGAAAAAAACATAAGGCAGGTCTGCTAGTTTTGTGTATTTTTATTTCTTGAAAATGCTTAATTTGGTTTAGTTTTTGTCAGTTTCAGTGTTAGCTTATATAATGTAATAAAAACACAACAAAACAACATTTTTAAAAATGTAGTCACGTAGGACAGATGAACAACCAAATAAACTGACAAAGACCAAAGACATTTTCTCCATAATTTTAGTTAATTTTAGTTTTGTAAACACACAATGCAGTTTCAGTTAATTACTGTTTTGTTTTGTTTTTTTGTTTGGTTTTTTGTAAACCCTCATTTTCATTTTTATTTCAGCTATTGGACATGGTTTTCCACTCCTAGTTTTCATTCCTTTGTTAGTTTTCATTAACAAGAATAACCTAGGTACTGACAAAAGCAATAGACCATCAAAACACACTACTACAAAACAAGCTAAAAGAAAATCATAAATCCACAGGACAACTACAGGAAACAACATGAATGAATGAAACTAAACCAACACAGACACACAGCAATTTAAGTAAAAGCAAGCCACTTTCCCTCCACGTTAAATGGAGGAGTGAAAGATGAAGATGAAAGGAATCCATCACACCCATGACATTGAAAGTACAAGGTCGCGGCCCCCAGTGACCCAGCCGCTTTTTCCCCTCACTGATATCCATTCATCAGCCAGGTTCCAATTTCAATTCATTGATTTGTGGCCCTAACAGTGGTTTCCTAATTACAGCTGTTTTGTATAGGCCTGATTGTGCTGGAAAATCAGTGGGCTGGATGTTATTAACTGTAACTCTCACTTGCGCCCACACAAGGAAAAGCAAATGGCAACTCGCTGTGATTGGTCAGGAAAGATGTGGGCGGTGCTTTGAGTTCAACTAAAACGCTCAATCCAAGCGACTACAAGACACAAGGAGTGGCCCTTTAATGGGCAGCATCAAGTGAATGGGCTACAATTTACATTACACATAAGGGAATGGCAACACAGAAAAAATTATGCCTGCATGGTTGAGTGTTTCAGTTCTGTTATAAAATGAGTGATACTGTTTTACGGGGGGGAAAAGATTAAATATGGGAAATGAGAGAGGCCAGAAGGCAGGTGTGATGAATTTTGTGCATATTTAAAAGTCTTTACATAGAGGCAGGGTTTGAAATTATATGCTAAACACATGCCAGCCTGCCAAATGCCAAACAACTGTGGTGGCGGCCCGCACCAGTTTTGGTCATCCTCCATCGCTTGGTTACATTTACTGCCTGAAATAGCCTACATGTTGCCTTCAGGGTTGTCATGTAAACTCTAAAGTAATGCTGACATGATCAAACCCAACCTGAACACGAGCATAAATTTCTAAGTTTTTCTACGAACCTCAACCCGAGCTGATACCCAACCTGAGACACCCTCAAGCAAATACCTCACACTGCCATTTGGTGCTGCTAATGTACAGATTTGCACTTGCTGTTTTGATATAACCTCAAAGGTGTATGTATAACTGACAAGAAGTGAGGGTCATTGAAACTCAAAAAAAAAAAAAAAAAAAAAAAAAAATTCAAGGATTAAGGATTAAACTTGAAATTTGATAGAGTCTGCAGAGTTCCCAGAATTTTGAGAAAAAAAAAATTCATGGGGGAAAAAAAATCTGCCCCGTTTTTCTGAATTAATGAGTTTATTATGTCATTGGCAGATTTTTTTTTTTTTTTTTTTTTATTTTACGTGAATGCATTACACGTCTGTACTATCATAAAAAATAGTCATATCATTATTCTTTCAATTTAAGAAAATCCACCTCAGTGATGCATTTGAGGGACTGGTTTATGTAACGTAATGTAATGTGATGTAATGTAAGCTGAAAACGAACACCATTGATTGACACGGGACTCAACCTTGCATCACCTGAGTGAAAGTCGGTTGTTTGACCCATCTGCCAACCTGCCTTACTCGTAAAATAAACTTTCAACCAGTTCATTTCATAACCGAGAATGCAGTTTAGTTGCATGACAACATAATTTGCAGGGGACACACTTGAATGATAGCAATTCAAATCAGGCATGTATGAATATAATGTACATGCATACCAAGCCTCACCTTAACCCACTCTCTTTCATGCAAAACACACACACACATACACTCTTGGCCATGTGTACACCTGCGCACACACCTTCAGAAAATCTCACACCCACACCCGCAGATTTATTCATGCATGCGCTTGCGTTTAACATTAAAGGCACACACACCTATGCCCCGTCTCTCACAAATGAGCCCACTCCAGCCGCGACTGTGTGATTTGATGCATGTCACATGTCTACGGAATTATACGATGTTGATTTGTTCATTATTTACACTGTCCCCCCACTCTGTTCAATTTAAACCCCAGCATGCGCCTATACAGCATGCTAATCAGAATGGAAATCCCTCCAGGCAGATAGCACACGGCACACATTTGAATTGGGCAGGAATTGAGCAGAGAGAGGAATCTGGAAAAAACATCCAAAGAAACAAACAGGAGAAACGATTGACAGCGTCAGAGAAGGGGCTAGATCTGGAGAGTGTAAGAAAGACCGTCAGGCGGGTTTCATTTGGTTTATTTAGCATTTGCATTCTGGAGGGTACAGGAAGTGTCTGCAAATGAAAGTAGAATGGGACTCAAGTGGGGTTTATCCATTCAGGAATTACAAAATGGAATGAATAATGTAGCGTGCATAAAACCATACTGTGGTGAAATGCTTGTGCACAGATTGGAGAAGTCGCTTCAATCCCCAACCTGAATTGTGACCGATGGCCCCTTGACAGCTTTGTGACAACTGTAACAATGAACCTGACACCGGCATGAGAGACGGATTTAAAAGGTGTTCTAGGTGTTTGTCACTGAGTGAATAACAAATAGGAAGCCATGGTAAGCTATAATGGACTCGGGCAAACAAATGGAATTCATACATGTTTTTAAGAGGTAACCTGGAATGTATTAGGAGCCAGTGGGAATCAAATGCGGATACAAGTAGGATTCACCGCCGTGGAGGAGAGGAGGGCCGAGGGAATCGGCTGGCATTTGAGATGTGCAGATGTAGCCTTTATGAATCAAGTGGGGCTCAAACCCTGAGATCCGCATTGCACTGCTAGGAATCAAATAGAATCCCATTGGCAATCAGCCTTTGGAAGGTATAAGTGCCTTGAGGGAATCATCTGGGATTTGTTTGGGATTCATGACATGGAGTTCAGGAGTGGGCTTTGGAATTCCATTAGATTTGTTCACTTAGCCAGGAATTCGTTGTAGATTGTGCCTCTGGGAACCAAGCGGGATTTGTTTAGGGATTCTGACTGGGGATAAGTTGCCCCTCTGAGGTTTGCCCTTAACACTTTTCCCCGCCAGAGTATTATTTTTTTAAGTTGCCAGCCACCACCAGCATTTTTGATCAGATTCACTAATCTTTCAACACTCCAGAGCATTTTTTCTATGAATATGTAAACAGTGAAAGAAAGAAAAGAGGATCTGTTTTTACACACACAAAACAATGAAAAAAACATTTTATTCTAGCTTCATTCAATCTTTTTCATCAACAGCCTATTTCAGTTTAATGGTTGTTTGCAATAAATTGCTTACTCAGATTTTTTTTTGTCTCACTCCCATTTCTTCTTTTTGTATTTTGAAGCTCTACTAAGAACCTTCTTAAGATCCAACAGTGCAAAATGTAAATTCTTACAATTTCTCAACTGGTCTTAAGATTTTGATCAGGAGTGTATTTTTTTTTTTCCTTATTTCCATATGGCAACTTTAACTGCCAGCTTTTGTTGCATAAAAACTAGGGAAAAAAATGAATAAAAAATGGCATTATCACATGCCTCGGTACACTGTGTAACATTTCCCAAAAGGTAAAAGGACACCAGTTGGCTTCTAGATAAAGTTACAACATCATCAATCCGTTGTTACACTTTGAATAACAGTTTATATTATTCTTTGTAGAATTACAATGCGTAAAAGAGATGAAACAATTCTCCCAATAGCGTAATAATGAGTCAATTAACTGATGGAGTCATTATGACTAGACTTTGCACCATGAACAATAAACCAAGCATTGCTTTTCTGACACTGTTGATAGATTGTGCCGCTTCAAGTCTATAGTCTGTGAGTGTGTGTGTGTGTGTGTGTGTGTGTGTGTGTGTGTGTGTGTGTGTGTGTCTTTGGGTGGGTGGGTGTGTACGTGCACCCAAGTGTACTACTTGTAACATGCCTTTTCCCTTTTTCTTCATATTGCACAGGTCATGACATTTCACACGCACATACAAATGCACACACATACTGACACACACACACACACACACACACACACACAGAGACACACAGCGGCGGCAGCAGCAAAGCTAGATGACTGAAAGGTCGACTCTGCACTCTAATAGCTTTGACTTCCTGACATTTTCTGTCCGGCCTTCAGGAAAGTAGAGGGATTAGGGCACACACACACACACACACACACACATATTGACACAGGCACACAGGTATAGAAACTAAACCATACCCACAGAGACAACCACACAGCCACAGATAAAAGGGTATGCAGACTTGCACACACACTTACCTAAGGAAAGAAGTGAAAGTGAAAGTCTTTACATTCACCCTCCGCCACAGTCCTGTAGTGATTTATCGTTCTTTCACAGTCTTTCGTTGACGCATTGATACACTGTTTGGTAAGCCAGCCCATGCTCTCATCAATGCAAGTCAATGTGTTATGTGACCTTGCCTAATAATGTAATAAAGCTAACGCCTTACTAAACTAATCTTATTACGTTACTTGACAGGAATTAAATAATTCCTCCATCATTAGGGGCAGCTGTGATACAAATCCTTCATTTTGCATGTATGCCACATTAGTACTGCAGACTGTTTATTCAGATATTGAAAGGGAAGGCTGAAATATAGTATTATAACTCAAAACTAAGTGTCTATTCATCAGCTACTCTGCAGGTTATTATTTGCACCATTGTTCAGACTTCTTGCAGCAGAGTAAATGTGAGGAAGAAATACAGCGAGCTTGTAAAAAGTGTCTTGCATGATGTCTCTGCCGGTTTTACAATATAATTAATTGGTGTATTTAAAGGAGGATGCTTCAGCAAACAGTGACAGTGATGGAGAGGCAGGGGGAAAGCCAGCACACTGATTTCCCTCTCCTCCCCGTCTCCTATCTCTCACTCTCCCCTCAAATGCATCACAGGAACTGAAATGTCATATCAGCCTATCGGAGTTAAATGCTGGAGTGCCTATGAGCTGCTTTCTGTCATCTCCCGCTTTTGAGGTGTGACTTATCAGTACCACCTTAAAGGAAGACACAATAAGAGGTGAGATGCTTGCAGCCAACGCTCCCCGAAACATCAGAAATTAAAGTAAGAGGTAGATAGGTAGATGCATTTGTGATTGTGAGTTATTAAGGCGACTGACTGCAACAGCAAGCTTTTGCAAAAGCGTCACTGGTCATCAGTCAGTCAGGCTATTATTGGATCTTGAACTCAAACAAGTGAAGAACCCGCAAAGAGAGCGAGATACAAAGCAGTTTTAAAACTTTCTCTGAAATCAATATCTTCTTTTTTCAATATGGCACTTTGGATGAATCATTTTGAAAAAACGTAGACACCACTGGCAGATTTTTTTTTTTAACTCTGTAAGGAATAATACAATTTCAGGTGTGAAAGCTAATCTAAATGACTTTTTTGCACAGTGGTTTGCCCACATTAATGCTATATTAATGAGGGAATAGTGGTGCTGTCACTTTTAAACACCCACAAAAAAATTCCCTTATTATCACGACGTAGGAAAACAAAACACCTCTTTCCCAGCTCTCAACTCCTGTTTCTTTCCATCTGATGTATTTAACAGGGTCCTACTGTTGAGTAGGTGGATCCACAACTGTGCCAGCATTTCTCTCTCCGTTTCTCAGTCCATTCTGTCAAATTCTCTTACTCTCTCCCTCTTTCTTTCTCTCTCTCGCTCTCTCTCTCCTTGGTCCCCAGTGCTTTGTCAACATGGTCCCAGTCTTGAGTGGGTGGCCCCACATCCTGTCATTTAACTGGATCACCAGTCATGGCTCCCCTGTCACAAGTGTGTCATCTCTTCATTTTTTTCCATTTTTAAACCCTAATGTATAATCTCTTTTAATGTCCTTCTCCGTAGTATTTTCTCTGTTTAGTATTCTCACTGTGACCAAATCTTTTGCCAATATACCAAGGGACCTCTAAAGTATCCTACCAAGGCATAGTAAGTCCACCCACATCTTCCTGTTGTACCGTAATGTGACATATGCCATTCCAGCACATTCTCAATCCCAGTCAAATACTGCAACTTGGTCACCTCCCTTTTCACGTCTGACACCAAAGGCACTCATTAGAGTCAGGATGAGATTCATCGGTCTGTCTCGCTTTTATCACGTGTCAGTGTCACGTGGTTAGGGTTAGGCAACACAACCACTTGGTTAAGGTTAGGGAAAGGTCAGGTTTAGGCAACAAAATGGAAACTGGACACAGTCTCAGCCACACACGAAAGGTCTCGCTGGAAACAGGAATCAAACTCAGGTTCAACCATGACCACCTCCATTCACGGACTTTCTCACTCTTTATAGTGCATCACCATGCCTTACATGTCATGGTGATGCCAAACGGTGCTTTTGCCTTCAGTATCAGATGCAAAGGGCGTGACCAAGCTGCAGTATTTTACACCTGAGAAATGAGATTGTTGCATAAGATCATGTGTATTAGTAAAATGAAGATGGTGATGCGTTGTTTGTGCTACATTGCTGAGTTTGATGAAGCCAGTATCTAGAGGATACTGTATCCTGGCTGAAGTCTTGTCAGGAACAAAGGAGTGAGGCAGAGCAGAATTCATGGAGTACACCAAAGGACCAAAGCTCTTCGCTCCCTTGTCCTTTGCCTCTCTTTGATGTATTCACTAGAGTTCCTCAGTACTGTGTGGGTGGGATCCACATTCACTTATTTAAAATGTATTTGGGGACCATTTGTCTCTGTTTCCCTCATTGCGATGTGCTGAGCCTTTTGAAAGATAAATGATCAGACAAGAAGCTATGAACACAAGGTAGATGGCAGAGCTGGCATTTTTACTGATATTGCCCTGTCATGGAGGTAGTCGAAAAAGAGATATTAAAGAGCCCCGACCTTATGAAGTCAAGAGTCATCCTAAGACGTCTGCTTATAATGTGTGTGTGTGTGTGTGTGTGTGTTTGAGGAGGAGGGAAAAGACAGAAACACTTCTGCTTTTCAAGTATCGTTTGATTTCAGGCAGGACCTTTTTTTTCTACAAAATGAACACATAACGTTTTACAATTACCCCTGATTTGCACAGACGTTCATCACAGACACAGACTCAAAAGGCTTCACATACCCACATTTTAACATAATACATGGAAAAACAACTCCCCATAACCTCGGAGATCAATGAGAGTGAGGAAAAATTTGCACCAAAAAGAAAATGGAAGAAACAAGGGAAAGGGTTCTGCAAACAGGGATCCCACCTCTAGGATAGAAGTTTTTTGGGTGCATAATAATACTTTTAATGTATACACTCCTGATCAAAATCTTAAGACCAGTTGAGAAATTGCAAGAATTTACATTTTGCACTGTTGGATCTTAAGAAGGTTCTAAGTAGAGCTTCACAAGAAGAAGAAGAAATGGGAGTGACAACCATTAAACTGAAATAGGCTGTTCATCAGCTGATCAAAAGTTTAAGACCACTGCCTTTAAAAGCGTTCAAGGAGAGAAAGCTCTTTTGCCTTTGCCATCAGGAGGTCATGACAGTGTGGATACCTGACAGAAAATGTAAATTCTTGCAATTTCTCAAATGGTCTTAAGATTTTGATCAGGAGTGTAACTATTAACATCTATTTTTGCCATTGTCTTTAGTTTGACCTTGAATCCGCGTACTCACTTTTTATGACCTCCTGTGCAGAATTCAACAGTGTGGCTCACACTATTCACATCATGTTTTGTTTTTGTGTTTTTTCCTTCCCCCACTGGATCTACTTTCTGCATACCTATGTGGCCTTTTGCAGGGCTTATTTTCCTGGGGCAGCTGCCACTGGCAAGCCCTTTTTTTTAATCTGGTAGTGTAGGCAGGGATGAGTGGGCCACTCCACACAGATCTGCAATCAACTGCTCACTATGCTGCAGTGGAGCAGCCCCATGTGCACAGCACTGTGTGTATAACAAAACTGTCCACTATGACCATGAAAAGGGTTTGGTATCACCTTATCCTTTTATGGTGGAATGGGTACTACTGGATGAGCTAATAACACGCGCCCACCTCCCACCCCCCTCCAGTGTTTTTGCAGTCTCCAGCTGGTGTTGGTCTCCAAACAGCCTGCAATCTCCATCTTTTACCTCAGTCTTTCACGAATCTATTTGCTGTCTCATGAGTAGGCTGTGTGTGTGTTGTAGAACAGAGTGCTCTCTCCTTTGTCTATCCCTTTTACATCCTTCATGAAGCATCTTGACGAGTTCCTGGCATGTGCATTTTCTTTGTCTCCTCAGTTCTCTCTGTAAGTGCCTCACACACTTTATTGCAGGAACAGAAGGTCTTTGAATAGTTTTGTGATTATCTTTAAAACATCACGTTATTATGACAGTCAGAGTACAGGTAATCCCTGTCCACAACTACAGCTGTGAGTCATACGCCCAGTCCATAACTACTTGGAAAAGTCGGCCTATCAGTGTGTAGTATGAAGTCTGAGGCAGATCCAATGGTTGAATCAGCCAGAGCAAACAGCTTTATCCTAAACTTTGGGTTGTTTTCTCTTTATTCCTGTTTACTTAGCTTTAGTTTTGTGCCCACCATATGTTCATCAATTGTTATGTTCTGCCAAGCTTTGCAGGAATTTCTCAGATGGTTGCATAAAGGCCCACATATGTCACAGGAGTCATATTCGAGCATGCACTTTTTTTCTGTCGTTTACAAAGTGCTTATCTGGGTTGCTTGCATGCAGATTCCATAAACTGTCTTGGTACTTTCCTGTAGACATCGCTTGAGCTGGAAAAGGCTAAGTGAATATTGCAGTATCTCTCCGTTGATGCAAAAGCCTTCATATTTTCACCACACACACATAGGACAGCAGCCCAATGACCTGGAAGAAAACTGCTCGAGTGAGAAGTTCCCCCACTTGGAGTTTTTGCCTTTCCTGCTTCTAAGGGCAATTAAGTCTAAACTTTTGTGAAAGGAATTTGGTCCCTCCTCTCCAGCCAGTCTGGTCAGAAGGTCCCAATTAGGGCTAGTGGAAGATAGTTAAGTAATGGCACCCTGATTAGGATCCACCCCTCTTCGGCCTGTCTGGACACTGTGATTGAAGTAGATTGGGTCTCTTGCATTCCTAAATTCTGGAGAGAAAAGAACCCTTGTGGGATCTCTCCTTTGTCCGACTCTCCGCCTGTCTGCGTAGAAAGGTCAAATTAGACCTATGGGCCAGAATTGAACCCTGATTAGTGTCCATCCTTTTTCTGCCTGTGTGGGAAGTACGGGGAGCTTCCTGGAGGTCCTGACTGGATGTCTTTTGGGTCTTGCCTTAAGGCTAGGTTTATGCTTGTGAGACTCTATCCAATGACAAGCTATTCCATTTTAAGTTGCACTTCCATTCAAGGATTTGAGATAACATATAGCTTTGTGAGTGAACAAGGAGCAGAATGGCATGAAAAAGGGAATAGCAACCAACAAATCTTCCATAATGACAGTCATTCTGGTTTCATAAGTTGGCATTGTCTTCATTCAAGCAACATTTCATGGGTAAACCCTACCATCCAACTGCGTTATTTGTTAGAAAACTAAACTTCCCGTATTCCCTTAAGACCCTTTCAGACTGGAACCCTGCAAAAGGCGTTATTAGAGTAGTGTTATCTGGCTTTTGAAATGCAGACCAGACTTCTAAAAAACTTGAGTGTGGCCTAGAGGAGAATAAATTTTATGGCACAGCTTCAACTGGACTGTCGAAACAGATGTACCTTGTGCTCAGCTCAGCCGTTCAGCAGCTTGGCCTGAGGCGTACATTAGTCTCTGATTGGTTATCTTCACAATGGAACCCACACAAGGTCTAAAAAAAATAAAATAAAATAAAATAAAATAAAAAAAATACACCAGCTTTTCAAAATACACCTTTACCACTGCACTTGGAGCCTTTCCTCCTTTATTTTGTGACAGTTGCCATAGCTGTCTATGTACTTTTTTTCTTTTGCATGTATGTTCAAGTTTAAGTTCAAGATTTATTCATCACATGCATCAATGTACGGGTACAGCAGCAGTGAAATGTAATTGCAACAACTCCGGCACTGTGCAAGTAAAAATAGATAGAATCAAATAGTTAAAAAATAAAATAAAGATAAAATAGAAAGTATATATAACATTCCTGTATACATTCCTATAACATTCCTATATACAATGTACAACCTATGTACAATATACAACAATATATTGTGTATGTGTGTATGTGCCTTTATGTGTATGAATACAATAAGACTGTGCAAGTGCTTGTGTTCCCACGTTAACGCTTGCATGTGTGTTCACATGTCCATATGAAAATGTGTCCATATGTACATGTGTCCTCATGCATGTGTATGGATTCGTGTGCAGCGTTTTTGTCACTGTATGTCTTTATTAATATCATCAACTCTCAAGCAAGGGCGGCACTTCATCTGTCAAAACAAATGCCTGCAGCTTGTTAGCTACTTACACAAAGGTCTACACAAAGGTCTCTCTGTCTTTCATTTCCCTTCGTTCTCTCTCAATCCTCCACATCTCTGTCTCATTGTTTCTATCTCTTCTTCTTCCTCCTTTTCTCTTTCTTCCTTTTCTCTTTCCTTCAGCTTCTTCCCCTCTCATCCCTCCCTCCCTTCTTCCTTCTTGGCTGGCCCAATGTTTACCTAATACTTTCCACCATCATACGGAGTACTACATGACATACAGCCATCCATAATTCAAGATGATTGAAGTAAGAGTTTCTGGGATTTACAGTGGCTGAGATGCCATTTTTTACGGTCATAAATCCAATTTGAAAACTCCAGCCTTCCTGATGCCTTCAAAATTGTTCTTCAGCTTAACTTTTTGGATGTACACGCAATTTAAGTCTGCCTGTAAGACTTATGTAAGAGATAAGTTTGAAACTGTAAAATTAGAGTGTGGGATTAAGGGATTGTGAGGTTCCCGCAGAAATGTAGCTGTAGTTTTGCCTTGGTTTTACTGTATTTGACATGTAGACAATGTGTCATGAATGAAAACGTGCACACTGCTGCACTTAAAATGGATGGCAAAAAAGCATGAGATTTAATATTACCGATGAGCCAGTTTTATTTTATTTATTTATTTTTCATTCTGGCACCTATATCTCATGGAAACGGGTTTGTTGCTGATCAGCATTTGGAAATATTATCAGGTATATAAAGACACCATGAAGTGGACTCTTACTTTCTTGATTTTTTGTAGTTCCTGTTGAAACAGGATATTTGGGCGGGACATGGAGCAGGGAAGGCTCATTCACAAGAGTAAGAGTCCTACTTATCTTACGATTGGAGAGTGACAGGAACGATGGCAGAGAGAGATACTCAATTTAAACTTGCAATATTGTTTATTTTATAATTACAGCCTGATATTTAAAATAGCAAACCCATGCAGTGGTGTGCCAGTAATTAGTACTGTTGTTTTTTAGGTGGGTAGTGTGATTCCCTCATTGTGTTTTACCTCAACTGAACATTAGCAACTGTATTTCCCATGCAACGTCTAGTCAGGGAAGTGAATGGATTTATTGTCCATCTGATCCTGTCTGCAAATATATATTTTTTAATTTGCTTGATGTCCCAACTTCCATCTGTAGCCATTTAACCTTGGCCATTTTCCCTGATATGCAGACGACCTTTATGATAATATGTTAATTCATCACATCCATTTGAATTCATTTGTGTGCGCAAAACAGCATGCTTTTATGTATGCATATATTTCTTTTCTTTTTTTTTTTTTTTCTTTTTGTGTCAATACAGGTAATAGTGCACAAGTCAGTGCAGGAGCTGGCATCAGTTCCCTTCATACAAAAGAGATATGATTGGGATCAATGAAATATTTTTTAAAAATATGAGAATGGAGAGGAAGGGAAAGCAGGGAAGGGGAAGTAAAGAAAAAGAGTAAGGAAAGAAAAGGGAAGACGAATGAGGCAGGGAAAGGAAAGATGAGTCAGGGAAATAGAGAATTGAATGATAAGGCAGGAAAGGGGATGAAGAAAGGAAAGGAGAGAAGAGAGGGTGAAGGAATTGAATGATTAGGAGGGGAAGGAGAAGTAATAAAGATGAATAGGGCAGGGAAAGGAGAGAAGGATAAAGAAAAGAATGCTGAGAAGGGGTGTGAGAAGACAGGAGATGAATAAAGATAAAAGGAAGGAAAGAGGAGAAGGGCAAGGAAAGAAACAGAAAGGAATGAAAAATGAGAAGGGAGAGGAAATGCAGAGGTGGAAAAAAGAAACAGAAAGCAAAGCAATGATGAGGAGTGCAGAAAGAGGAGAGAAAGGAAAGGAAAGGAAGAGGAACAGAATCATAAGGAAGGAAAACAAAGGAAAAGAAACAGAAGGAACAAAATGAAAGGTAAGGAACAAAATGGATTGGAAAAGAAAAGAACGGAAGGAACAAAATGTAAAGGAAAGGAAGGGACAAATTGGAAAGAAGAAAATGAAAGGAAAGGAAAGGAAAGGATCAAAGCAGAGAGGAAAGTGAACAAAAGGAACAAAAACTAAAGGAAAGGAAAGGAAAAGAAAAGGGAACAGAATCAAAAAGAAAGGAAAAAAAAGGAAAAGAAACAAGGAACAGACCGAAAGGAAAGGAAGCAACAAAACGAAACTGAATGCTAAGGTAAGGAACAAAATGAAAAAGAAAGGGAAGGGAAGGAACAAAATGGAAAAGAAAGGACTCAAACGGAATGGAAAGGAAAATAAAGTAAAGTAAAGAAACAAATGAAAAAGAACAGATTCAAAAGGAAAGGAAGAACGATAACAGAACGATAGGAAAAGAACAAAATGGAATGAAAGGAGGGGCAGGATGGGACAAATTACAATGAAATGAAACAGATCATAAATGTAAAAAGGAAAGGAAAAGAAAGGAAACAAAAAGATGTGTAAAACAAACAAAAACACAGGATAGGATACAAAAGGGAATGAAGGGTCAGTACTAAGGCATAGATTTGCCACCCGCCACGCTTAAGAAGCTACACACTTACAGGGTCTTGATTGGAGACCAAACCAGCAGCAGACAAAATTGGACACACAGCCCAGTGGCCATGAAGCGAAATCCAATCACATCAGAAATCATTAAAGCAGATTGTTCCTGGAGCGTGGCGCTCCAGAGAACAAGTGTGTATTTGTGTGTGTAAGGAGGGAGCGATCTGTGTGTGTGTGTGTGTGTGTGTGTGTGTGTGTGTGTATGTATGTATGTAAGTATATGTATGTGTGTTCTATTGTACGCCTAAATATCAGCACACATGGCTGGGAGTTACACACTATACACTTAGACACTTTGATGAGGAGTGTTGTGTCATTATAGTCTATTATATTCAGACAGTTAGGGCCAGTTAGCATAGGGGAAATGAGAATGTCAGCCCAAGTGGTTTATGGGTAAGTAAACAGGCATGGCATTCAAACAACACACTGGCTATCTGTGTGTGTGTGTGTGTGTGTGTGTGTGTGTGTGTGTGTGTGTGAATTTGTGTGTTGTGTGCAGGCGACTGGACTCTCAGTAGTGAACAATTGTGAATTAGAGGCTTTTATTAGTGATTGGTGGGGCTGGTAACACTCAACCAGTAGCCTTAATTCAACTTAATTGTATTGTTTGTTCACTCCAATGCACAAGGATGAGTATAATTGAATTTGCCGTCCATTCAAAGTAAATTTCAAAGCACTAGCTGGGTTGAAAGGGCCATTACACCGAGGAACAATCTATATACTTCATCCCTAACTTATCCCTTATCCCTTTCTTCTCCAATAAGCGTTTATTACTAGGTTGTTGGTCGTCCTTCTTTCTTTTGATTTGGAACTAACAATATAAAACGAGCTCATCTTCAATATAACCTCACTGCTGCTTCAGTAAATTCAGCAGGGGTTCAGGTTCCTCTGAGTGCAGCCATTTGCATGCTGAGGGGCCTTGAGAAAGGCTCATTTATTGTGAATGACAGTCAGATAGAGAGGAAAGAGAGAGAAATAACTACAAACTGTTATTTAGTGGGTTGAGATGAGCGCATCACATCTCCAAAGAGGCTTCAGGACTTAAAGGACCATACCAGTGATTCTGCATGTTTAGTGTAATATCTACAAAATACATGTACTTGGCGTTTCTGCTAATCTTTTCCTAAAGAAAGCAGTTGTATTTTAGTCCCCTGATATAATTTTCCTGCCTTTTCTCCAGCCGTTGGTTCGGTATGAAAATAAACTTTCAGAGACTTTGAACTTTCTTCACACCAGTATTCCATCACTGTAATAAAGTCATCCACATTAGTTTTCCTTAACCCTTTGATGCATGAATTATGAAAGCCTGAGTCAAGATTTTTTTCTTATGTGTTTTTACTCTTATTAAGGCATGAACACTTTTGTGAGTCTCCATACTTCTTTAAGGATGCAGGACTGGTATTACCATGTCATGATACTAGTATTAATATGTTTTCAGCAACAAGAACTGACAGTCTCTGCATAAACCTCAATGGGGGGGAGCAGCAGAGAGCGTTCTAACAGCTGACATGCAATTCCACCATAGAAACCATTGCATTTAGGAGAAAATGACTTTTAAACAGCTGTCCACTGTAGTGACCGCTATGCGCCAAAGGGTTAAAACAGCAGCTTTGTTGTGTTTTGATGACTTGAAATTAGGTGGAGTGAAAAATTCCCTCCGCCAGGGAAAATAGTCCCTGGGGAAATGTTTGCTTTACATAGCCAATTATCAGGTCCATGGTTTATGAATGGCGACAACTTTGTCAGCAGCACAAGCAGAACATTATAAGGTGGGTGTTTCAACCTAAAATTCTAATTTCATAATCAAGTAATTTTGATTACATGTTACATGATTTTTTTAAAATACACCCACATGATTTGCAAAATGTTTTTTTTTTTTTTTGTTTGTTTGTTTTTTTTTTTTTTATGGTGCAAAATGTGGGTAAATTGGAGTAAATGGGCCAAACACTCCAAATTAAACGGTGCGGCCCTTTAAGGTTCAGGTTGGATCTTCATGAAATTACTTGAGACGTTCTAAAACTTGCTTAGGATGTACAAATTTTCAAGTTTTTTTCTAATAAATTTGTGGGTTTTCTTTCTCATAAATTTACCACTTTCATATCAGACAAGAGTTTTCTTCTTGTAAATTTATGACTTTACTCTGAATTTTTTTTTCTCTCAGAATATTACCCCCACCATACAGTGACCCTGGTACGCTGTCGTAAAAGATGATATACATTTGTTATTCAAGGGACTGAAAAGCACGAGCCTGTGAGTTAAGTTATGAGAGCCCCTGAGCCCACACCAAAGCCCAGCGCTTAGCTGTACCAAAGCCATTCATATAAAATTTTTCAATATCTCGAGGTCTATTGGCACTTTAAAACTGACAATACAAAGGGGATTGAGAACTTTTACTATTGATTGATTTGATTCGGAGCTGCTGAGGCATGGTTTTGATTTGTTATGTGCTGGTTGGCCCACTGACTTTTGTTGCTTGGTCTCAGTCTCTCTGGTGCCCTCTGTCTCTTTCTATATTTCTGTCTTTGTCATGTAGCAGTCATCTATCCACAGCCACACTTCCCAGCTGGCACACCAAAGATCAAACCCTTAATCTCAAGGCACATCTACACGTGATGTACTCTTAATTATATAGAATATATAAAATCTCATCAATGTATTGTATTCACACACTTCATTCTATATGAGGTCAATAAACAAGTCTTGTTAAAGTGGATAACTGGGTTATTGAAACTCAGCTTTTCTACAGTGTGATATCTTTGCACACAAACTGGCACTGGGTCCGCTCTGCCTTTTCCTGTTCATATGCTCTGTGTAAAGACGACTCATATTACACTGAATAAATTGCAGAGGAGGCACACTTGGCCTTGCCCAAAGGCACAATGTAAATCAATTCATGATGCCATCTTCAGTTTCTTTGTTTTTCCCAGCAATTTTAATAGGCGACTTAGCATTTCATTAAACTCATTTCACTTAAATCTGTCTGGAAAGCAGTGCTGGCCTTAGAGTGCTCTTGTTTGGGGATTGTTTTCTAGGTTTGGAGGATTTTAAAAATGGAGACTGTCCTCTGGCAAAAATAGACCTGATATGTTGTTTGTACAACAGCTAATTATCAATCAATCAATCAGTCTTTATTTATATAGCGTCAAATCACAACAGAAGTTATCTCATGACGCTTTACAGGTAGAGCAGGTAAAGACCACGCTCTACAAATTACAGAAGAAAAAAGAAACCCAACAGATTCCCTCCTGAGCATGCTCTTGGCGACAGTGGCAAGGTAAAACTCCCCTTTAATGGGAAGAACCCTCAGGTAGAACCAGACTCAGGGCGGGCGGTCATCTACCTCTACCGGTTATAGAGTGGGAGAAGAAGAGAAAAGAAGAAAAGAAAAGAAAAGAAAAGAAAAGAAAAGGAAAGAGGAAGATTGGGAAAGAGCAAAAGGCTCAAAGCATGGTATGAATTCCCCCGACAGTCTAGGCCTATAGCAGCATAACTAAGGGCTGGTCCAGGGCAACCTGGGCTGGCCCTAACTATAACTATTTTGTCAAAGAGGAAAGTTTTAAGTCTACTCTTAAAGGTAGAGAGAGAATCTGCCCTCTGAACCGAGACCGGAAGTTTGTTCCACAAATGTGGAGCCTGGAATTGGAAAGATCTGTCTCCCATTCTAGTCTTAGAAATTATGACCTCTCATTACGTTTTCAAGTTAAGTGGTCCCTTCTTGTGGTCCTGTAAATGATAATAACACTGTGGTGTAGTATTAACTTTCACTTTCACTTTCAAAACATTCACTGAGCTGACCAAGTTCAAATCTGTCCGTTTGCTGTCCCCCTTGGGCTACGCCCTCTCACAGCCAGTTGAAGCCCTGTTTCCCCCTCTACTTTTCCTAACCTTAACCATTACGACAAACCTTTCCCTAACGTTGACAATAACCTTACCTAACCTTAACCAAGTAGAACATTAGCTCATTAGCTCAGGAAACAGTCCTTTTGGGTCATATTAGAGACTCTCCTGTTGGTTGTATTAAAGGGTTGGAACAAACAACCTATCTGGTTGCATGGGTTGGAGGACTTGTAAAACCGAGGGTGTCTTTGGAACAAGAGCGAGTGTTGGATGCTAATTGTCTAGAGATGTCTTTCTGATTTTGCTGGGTGTGTTCTTCTACAGAAACGCTTCACACTCAAACTTTTTCTCCGTTTTGTTTTCAACTTCTCTCTTCCACTTTTCTCCCTCTACCTCTGCTCTAATAGTGCATTAAAAAAAAAAATGTAAATTATACACTGGCATCAGGGTTCTTTTTTGTGTCACTGTCTGTGAAGTGTAATTTAGAGCCGGTGAGAGATCAATACAGCCCCCCTGGTGAACCATGAAGAAGCAGAGCCCACGGGTGAGTGCTGCTGGGTGGTGGAGGGCTGTGTGAGCTCCACAGGCAGCAGGACGAGCAGCAGCACACAGAGCAGGTGAGTGCAGTGGCTTAAACAGAGCAGCCAGCTGGTGAAGGCAATACACAAGCTCAGGGACACATCAGCTGATCCAGAACACAACACCACTGGAGTCGTGTGCCTCAACTAGCACACAGGCCTCACCTCATTTCACTCAGTCAACTCAGGTATTGAATGGGAACAGTCAACAACACAAAGATGTTCCAGTCAATGGATAATTGGACATTAAGGTCCATGGGCTCTAGTTTCGCAGACCAGGCGAGGCGGGGGCGTAGCGCAGATGCGCTTCGCCAACTGGGTGTGGCCAGGCGGATTTTCCAAGTTTGGCACGCCGTTCTCGGTGGCGCAAGTACTCCGCCGTCCCTCCTACCGGCGGAGGGGAGGAGAGAAGGCATGGAGTGGGTTTGACACAGCCGATTCACATGTAACCAATCAAATGAGCCCCTGTCCTTGCCTTTAAAATGCGCTGCGTGAAGGCGTAATGAAAGTTTACACAGCTGACATGGAGGTCTATTGCCGCGGGCGGAGCGGAGCTCAGGAGACAGGCGCGGAGCGGAGACCGGCGAGCAGTGCGGACACGTCACCAAAACCTCACAGGCAGGCTCCCGGAATGTCAGGCACATGAACGATGCAATAAATACCGAAAAAAACACTATTCAATGCTACGATCACAATCAGCACATACATATATCTCCATATCAACTGTCCCATCACAGCTGATGTCAGATCAAAGGAGATTGGCACCGTTTGTGCTGATCGTGAGGTTTTGGTGATGTGCTCCAGCCAGCCAACCAAACTTCCACTGCGCCGGCTCCGCTCCGCCTTGCGCTGAAAGTAGACGTGGTTTCAGACGGCGAGCTTTTGGCGCACCTCAGCGAAGCCTTTTGGCACGAAACTGTCAATGCGTCAAGCCGAATCTGTCGGCACCTCCCCCCGCTGCGCCGCCACTCCCATCTCGGTGAACCTCCGCCTGCGAAACTTGGACACTGTCCGCCTCTCGCGCTTCGCCGGTCGAAACTAGCTCTGCGCGGGGTTCGCCTCACTGCGCCACCCCGCGCTGCGCCGGGAAACTAGAGCCCCATGTGTGTAAGTGTGTGTGTGTTGAACAGCAGTATGCTTTAAGACCTGGAGATACGACAACCTTGTTGTCAAATAGCATAAGTGATCATTTCCAGTAAATTGTTGTACTTGGTAGTTCGTACAAATTTCAGAAGTAAATGGTATGGACGCAGACAAAAACGTATCCAGTATAATGAATGTACACTATTTCTAAAATTTTGTTCTGATTTTATCAACAGTCTTTGCTTACAAGCAATGGAAAATGTTCAAGAATAAGTTACACTGTTGATCTACAGTACTGTAAAGTTCTCTTCTTTCATTTCATTTCTTTCATTTATTCTTAAATCGTTTCTGTCCATTCAGTCATGACTATGCATGACTAAAATAAAAGATATGAGATTAAACTGATCCAGAACGTGGTGCCACTTGAGTTTTGTCTGCCTGAACTAACTCACAGAATTTGGTTTATTTCATTTCATGAGACAATGCATAACGAATCTCAAAAGATCCAAAACAACACTCATCGTCCTGTTTTCATCAGTATATCAGTTCAATTTCATGAATTTAGTCCTGTGTCTATGTGTGTGATTGTATGTGAGTGTGTGTGTGTGTGTGTGTGTGTGTGTGCTGACCAGTAGTATTGATCCTAACTGTAGTTCTATGATCACACGTGAAAACCTTTAACGGGGTTCTATTGGTCAAGACTCTCATATGCTCACTCTAGCACGCTAAAATTTACATGCACATTCTCAGCCAATCAGGATGATCCAATTCAAACCTATGGGCTCTGACCCTATATAACTGCCAGCGCCTCTTACTCATCATTACCACCATTCCTTAATGAGTCAAGCAGTGACAGGGCAACTCATTAGAGGGCTTTGCCTATGATCACACAGCTAGAATTACAGTACTGTTCTAATTCACACAAGCTTTGACCTCTAAAAGGACTGCATTAGCTTAGGGGATGAAGTCTGATGAATCGCCAGTGCTGTGACACAGATGTGACCATGACATGCTGTATCAACAGCCTGACTCATAGCACACAACAATCCTATACAATCCACAAAGCAGGATAGAAAGGCAGGGCAAAAGTCTATGAACAAACATATCATCCGGTGGATTGAAGCCCCGGCACCGAGCATCGGCCTCACTCTCCACTCTTTTGTAATCCATGATGCGGATGGGCTATGATGCCACCACACACTCCCCGTTTTGTCATCCAGATCAGGGGCTACTGTATGAAGGTTTTGGTTTTGGTGCCAGCACTGGCACCGTAGACCCTCCCAAGAATCTGCCAGATGGAGCGAGAGAAGTCCTTTCTTACAGACTTCCTCACCAGAGTCCAAAAGTTTATGTTCACCTTGGTAAATTAAGCACATGCATGCAAATTTCAGTGTTCTTCGGTGAGGGTATGAGTAGTTAAACCAATAGAGCCCCATTAGAGGGCAAAGCTTCTGTAACAAAGAGCTACTTCATTAAGGTTTGCTAAATCTCTATTCACACACTATTTGGCTCTGTCTCATTGGCTGCTTCCACGCAAACCACTTAGTCTGTGAAAACAACAAAATGTGAACTAGTGGTTGTCCCATCATATGGGAGAACACACAGAAGGAGTTTCTGGGGGGGAAAAAGGGATCAAATGTGCTTTAGTGTCAAATACTATTTGTCATATTTCATCCTTTTGAAATGAAGACTGAAAAAAGAAATACACATTGTATTCTAATGTTCTTGTGGTTATACAACCACTGAGCTGTTGTGTTCTGACATATCACAGATAGCTTTCTAATCAACATATCATCTATATCATGTTGGGCAGCATTTTAGCCAGTTTCACTACCATTAGCCACAAAAACTACTTTGGTTACGTTATGGAAAGGTAAGGTTTAGGCATAAAAACCACCTGTTTGACCGATCTGCCACCTCACTGCCTCCTTGTTGTGTTGTGTTCAGACTAAGGTATTACAAAAGTTCTTGTTACACTTTACAAAGAAACATAATCTGGGGCAAAATACATCCCCCTTGGAGCGTCATTCAGAATGCAGTTCATTTGTATGAGAACGGAATTTGAAGGAGACAGGTTGTTCAGTTGCTATTTGGTGTAAAATTACTTCACTGACAAACCTTTTTTTCTGCCACATGTAAGAAAAGTATTTAAAATTTCAGTTCACAAAAAATCTTGAAGAGAGACTCTAATTATTTTCCCTCTGCCTTCCCCTTTCTGTCATTTTTCTGTGCAACTCTTTGCTGCGTCCTCCTCTCCTTTTGAATTAGAGATCATCTGAATACATTTACGATTCACCAGCCGAAGCTCATGCCGTCCCAGGATCCTGAGCGGTCCTTGTTGGGGCTGAGGAATGGTGCACTTTGGGACCTGCAATTGTCCCTGTCTCTCTTACTCCCTCTTTCTTTCTATTTTCATACGCTTTCTTCTTTTGAGTGTAATAGGCTACTTCCACACACACAGACACACACACACACACACACACACATACACACACACACAGAAGACAGGGTATTCCCCTAACCCCTAAGCTCCTCCTTATCTCAGTACCTCTGTGTCTCTTTAATAGTGAGGAGGGAGGTTTCTAGCCTGCGGGAAGACTGAATAACACCATGCATGATTGACTGTGTGTGTCGGTTTCTATGAGAGTGACAGAGAGAGAAGGAATGGAAGAAAAAGAGAGCGAGTCAGAGACAGAGACACAGGAGAAGACAGAGCATGGTCCCTAACAATTCCGGTGTTAGGGTTTTGATTTCAACTGGAACGATTCCCTTGTGCTAAAAAAACGTAAATGTATGACTGCTGCTGGCACTGTCACAACCTTTGATGTTTGTATCCACCAAATGGCATCTTCTTAAACACAGCTACTTGTTACTTGTACTGACCACGTCCTCATCTCTGACCATTTGGTTATTTTTACGGTCAAAGATGCACAAATAAGTTTTCTATGTGAAAATACACCAAACTTTTGAGCCTGAATCGCACATTTGGACTCAGGGAAAAGCATCTCTGTAAACAACTGCCATTCGAAATGAAGATTCTGTCCCAGTGTATACTTTCAGTTACTTAAAAGGTGACCTTAAGAGTCACACGCTTACTCAATGGTTGAATCACAGTTGAGTAAGGGAGGCACTTAGAAGCCTGGGTGGAAATTCAACAAGAACACGCGTTGGCTGTGCTCTGCTAAACACGTCTTGTAGGGAAACATTAGAGGGACCAACATCAGTCACTGTCATTTCCATTGTCCAACCGTGTAAACTTTACCCACCAACATCACTATCAAATGCATCTAGAAAACATGATACTGTAACACTGTCTCCCGCTTGTTTGCTCCAAAAATGATGGCAACTTTTCCACTTGTGATGCGTTTCGCCCTGCATAAGCAGTATGGAGGCTCTTCCTGGTGAGTAATCTTGCCAATGCTTCCCATGGATAACAAAGGACCCACAAAATGGTGTCTCCTGTCCAATGCATGGGGAAGTCTCCTTTGAGGATGGACTTGGTTACACTTTATAGGTAGTTGTTCCTGAAACCAATCAGAAGACATGCAAAAACCGTGTTTCTATAAGACAGACTTTACCGATAGCAATGGGACATCGGTTTAAACATTGGCATTGAGTCAGAATGATAATGCCCAACCAAATTTCCAGGACTGGGTCCACCCCCCTTTTTTGTTCACTCGTTCACTGGCTGAACTTCACTCTATCATATCAGTCTCATTCTGTGAACCACCCAATCAGTCTAAGTGAGCATTGAGAGTGACTGAAAATGCAACATTTCAGATGTTCAGTCTCAGCTCAATTCAATCATGTTTTGCAAATCAAATCATTTGGTCCCTTGAATGGTCCCTTACCACCATGCAGAGACAGATGGACTCACCAAAACATGGCTGAAACTCCTCCACTCCAGTTCTCAGCACAACACACCAATAAGACCAACACACCAAGAGGTTTGACTGGCAGTGAGTCCCACTTCAAGAAGATGAGCATGTGAGTGTAAGAACATTTTAAATACGTTTACATTCTTCTGTTGCCATAGTCTCTAATGCTATGGAAATCCCACTGTTTTTACTTAATGATACAAGATTAAAGTCGTGCATGGAGGTTAAAAACATTGTAAATTAATGTGTAAAATATGAGCATCTGCTTTTTATTTTATTTGTTTTCATTTGATTCCATTTAACTAACTGAGACCTTTTGATCAGAGCAAATAACTGGCCACTTGGCAACTCCTGGCCAGCCTAGTAGCAGCTTCTCCTAGGGGTCAGATCAGTTGATTTTTTTTCCCAATAAACTGTGGGCCTGCAAAGTTCTCTGAGACTGTAACAGTGGTTAGGCACTCAAAATAAACACCAACTTGAACACTGCTATTACTCATGGAACCATGTGTTGCTTTCAGTTAAATTGGTAGTTGAATTAAATGAAACTGTGAAACAAACAGTTTGCTTTTCTTCCTTGATTTTCATTTAATTTGACACAATTATGGCTTTAATATGCTGCAGTCTTCTACAAAGGAGTAACATTTAGACAGTGAAGAATAGGTAAGAAGAACAAAAAAGAAAGAAAAAAGAGCCAATGACTCCCAATGTAACAAAAACATTGGAAAATGAACATTACCAAAAGGAGTATAGGAAATGAGGAAGACCCCCGGTTAAGCTGGAACTGTCCTCTAACAACTATTGACTCAGTTCAGTCAACAGTTATATAGGGGTTTGGAGGACAGGTTTAACACGACAAAATGCACCATCACTCCACATTTGCATGAATTCTTTGTTCTTTGTTCACCTGTCATATCACATTTTGTGGCCAACAGGACAGGCCTTGCATAATTTATAGTTGGGATTTCAGGCAGCAGCATTGCTTAACATTATTTAAGCTGTTGATGAGTGCTTCACTCCAGTAATGAATTCCTGAGTAAAAACAATTCACCGGTTACTGGTATCTGTGACAATACATAGCAGTTGTATCATATCAGTGTGGCCCACCCTGATAGCACAGACTTTCAGTCATCAGATGCTGGGCAGCTGCTTGAAGAAAACACGCAAACCCCAGTGATCTTCTTTTTTTTTTTTTTTTTTGACCAGGACAATAGGCATTTAACTGCGACGCAAAGGCACTTCAATCAA
This sequence comes from Myripristis murdjan, assembly GCF_902150065.1. Lineage (NCBI taxonomy): Eukaryota > Metazoa > Chordata > Actinopteri > Holocentriformes > Holocentridae > Myripristis > Myripristis murdjan. The sequence continues at coordinate 28,927,949 of NC_043989.1, forward strand.
AAATTTAATGCTATGTGTGGTTATTGAGAATGCTTTTGGCATCTTCAAAGATAAGGTCAAGATGCTCAGATATCTGCACATAATGAACCTGAAGAGCACCTGAACCTGAAGGTAGATCAGCTTGCACCTTAGAATGGTAGCCCACTGGATACTCCATCACATCTGTGTGGGGTCAAATAACCCGGTTGAAGAGGACAATTAATTTGGACATGATGGACCATACTCACCACAACCAGTTCTTTAATTTGACTGATTTAACAGGTTTCAAGTCATACTGCATGAGCTCCACTCCAAATTCAGCAAATGTCACTATCTACTACCTTTTCATGTGTACAAATATCACTTACATAGATAGGATGAATCAGTGAAATACAAGTTTAACATTCCATAGCTCATAGCAATTTATTAATTTTCTATATCTGGCACACCTATAAATAATTTAAGATGGATAAGGTTAAGGTATCATCTGATATGTTAATCTTTATCATCAGTATGCCCAGCATAATTAGTATGGGCCGTGATGAGAACACAAATTTTCTATATTGCATAATAATTAAATAATCTTCCAATAATTGCAGCTACATTTCCTGATTCAAGAGGATGTTATACTTCTTTTACACTGTGTTGTATTGTGAAGATATAAAGCCAATTAGTCTGAAACAAGATTCTGTCATAGGTAAACAGACTTATTAAGCAGGCAACTTGCATAAATTATGTATATAATATGTGTGCTCAAATGTTTCACCAATTAGAATTGTCAGACAAGTGGTAGCCACATAGGAACACTGCTATTCTAATCAATCTCTGTGGGGTTTTAAGTAGTTTTTTATTACATTTCCCTATTAAAAAAACAGCAACAGTCAAACTGTCATCAACAGGGAACTTTGAGGTAAGTTTTTTTATCCTGATCTTAGCCCTTTAGATGGAGAGTTCAATTACTTGGAGTCGTTGTTTGGAGATCTAGTGATTTTTGCCCTGTTTTGAATTCTAAAGAACCAATTCCCAACCACTTCAGTTGTGGGCATATAAGTTCTCGGTGAGCTTTTCTTTATGAAGTCTGTTGACAAGTATAACAATGATACAACACAAAGGCTATGCACATGTGATTATGTGTGCTTTCGAGAATAACACTGAATTGAGCTGCCAGATAAATATGCCATCTGAAGCATCATGGGAAAATTTAGACTGAGATATTGGACTGAGATTTGTGTTTTATTAAAAACTGGATATCCGCCAGTCTGTGCACCACCCACTTCTGATATGATGGACATGATGCAGTGTGATCAGACCTTTATCAGAGAACTGATTGATACAAGACTGTATTTCTTTGATATTAGAAATTTTTGTGGTGTTGGTTTTGTTGTTGCCCTTCTTTCAGTCGAAAGTGTATTGTCTCTTGATTAAAATGCTGTTAAGCTTTGTAATGCTTTTCTAACCCTGACATGAGTAAGATTCACACTGATAACACTGAATCTTTGTATGTTTGCTGCACACAGAAAAATAATGGTTCAAAAATGGTTATTTAAAGACGGTGTCCATTAAGAACCATCAGCTGCTAAAGAACCACAAGCGAATGGTTCTTATTTGTAGACAGGGGAAAAAAAATAATCTTTCGCTGTTTAAGTTCTTTGAAAAAACATTTTCACCACCACCTTAAAAGGACTTTTTTGCTTGATCTTTGAGGCACTTTAGGGGATTCCTTGAAGAACCATTTAAGAAAGCATGCCTTTCAGGGCTCCAGACTAACTTCTTCACAGGTAGCACTGGTGCCACCTAGCTTTTCATTTAGTAGCACCAAAAGAAATTAGGTAGCACCATATTTTTCTTTGTATAGCGTGTTATTAATGCATGACCTTATCATGTTGATGAAATTTAAAGATTAAAAATGACCCAAACTTGTCTGCAAAATATTTTAATTTGAACTTTACGTTTCTCTGCAGCAGCAGTACAAAATAGATCATCTTCTTCATATAAACAAAACATAAAAATGAAAGTAGGGATGTCCCGATCACGTTTTTTTTGCCCCCGAGTCCGAGTCCGAGTCCCGATCCAATACTTCTATAAAACCACGAAATGATATGTTATTGATTGAACAAAAATGACAAGAGGATGCATCAGTAATTATTTCACCTGAGGGTTGACAGAGTACTTTTTACTGTAACAATTTGTTAAATTATTATTTGTTTCAACAATGTAAATTTCTTATCAAACAGACCTAACAATTCAGCTACCAATGAAAGAGCAGTAGCATGCATGTGATAACATAGATCGAAAAATAAGCCGAAGTGATACCTCTTCTCTGAATAGACAAGCTAAGCCAGTGTGCTGCTGTTAGCCAGTGAAAATACAGCGGAGTGGCGACTCTTCACATTGTTACACAATCTATGTCAGTGTGCTGCTGTAGTCTGGAAAGTTTCTTTGCCTTTTCGACTCGGTTTCCGAGTCCAAAATTCTCTTGTCGCTTCCCTATTTTCAGACCCTCCAGCATCAACAGCCTCCTGACACATTCTTTTTCTTAAAATAATTAATGATAGACCGCTTCATCTTCTTTGTTTAGTTTTTTTTAGCGGGATCGTCGGTGATCATTCAGTGAGCGCGCTGTGTGTACGCGCGTGTACGTCTGTGCACGTCATGCATTAAGGCAGGCAGAGACAGGGAGCGAGAGAGAGGAGAGATAGGAGTCGCAGGAATGAGCCAGAAAGTAGCTTAATATTTTTATTATCAACCACAACCATTACTGCACTAACATAGCCACGGGAGTGATGAGAGAAAAAAAATGATTTTTTTTTTCACTCGTCCTCCTGCAAGTAGCACCGGCGCGACCTAATTAAATTTTAACTCGCACCTTAAAAAAATTAGGTCGCATATGCGACCTAATAGGTCGCACGCTGGAGCCCTGATGCCTTTAGTTCTTAATTTTTCCTTAAATGAGTGAGAATTATCTGCTATTTCCATGTATCTTTTCTACTCTTCTTTGAAGAAACATTTTCAGTTCCAGTTGGCATCCTTATTTTTCTGTGTGCATGAAAATGGCAAAATTTAAGATGCTAAATGTTGGCCCAAAATAGCAGTAGTCAGTGGTTCCATTTTCTGCCACTAGACTGGGATCAGTTTGCAGTGGTCGCAGGCTGAGGAGGGCAGCCCAGATGTTCTTATCCTCGGCTACATCCAGCAGCTCCTCTTGGGGAATCCCAAAGTATTCCCATGCCGCCCAGGAGACATAATCCCTCCTGTGTGTCCTGAGTCTGTCCCAAGGTCTCTACCCAGGTGTTCGTGCCCAGAAGGCCTCCACTGGGAGCCATCCAGGACCATGTCAGCCGGCACCTTTCAGTGCTCTACTCCAAGCTCCTCCCGGCTATCTGAGCTCCTCACCCTCTCCTAAGGGTGCACCCAGCCACCCTGCAGAGGAAACACATTTCCACCAATTGTAATCACAATTTCACTTTTTCAGTCACTACCAAGAGCTCATGACCATAGGTGAGGGTTAGAACAAAGATCAACCAGTAATTTGAGAGCTGCCCTCTGGCTCAACTCCCTCTTCACCAAAACGGTCTGACACAACGACTGCATGACTGCTGCCGCTGCCCTGATCCACCTGTTGATCTCCTGCTCCATTTTACCCTCACTCATGAACAAGATCCCAAGACACTCACTGTTATTATTCCCCTTTTTTTCCACACTTATTGCACATATTTGCCAGTTGAGTTTAAATGGTCCTCGCCTCCATACAGTGTGTAACTTTTATTGGAAATTTGGAAATGACAAAAAGTGCAGAACCAGATTCCTCTTCTCATCTTTGCTGACTGACCATTCATTATGAAAGGTCCCCAACTCATCATTGATCATTTTTACTCTGTAATGGATATGATTTAAAATGTAGTACAACGGCACAAATCAAGCAAAAATGTACTTTAGTAAAATTACTGCCTACAAAAGTTACTCAATTATAGTAATATGAGTAAATGTAATTAGTTACTTATATGTCTGGTGATTTCTGTCATATCTCTGAGTGAATGTATTGTAGACAGTGATAAGTTGGAATACAAGTGAGAAGCTGGTCTATCACTCCAAAGGGGATCTAAGTGTATTTTATGAATAGTCCCTTTCTCTTTCAGTTTCCAGAAACTCTTGGTGACAACTCAGCAATGCGACAATGGAAGAACGCCGGACAGCTCTGTCTGCAGCCATTACCCGAGTCCACAGGTATCCATGAATTTTTAATAACCTCTCTCTCTTCCCTTCTGTCTCTGTATATCCCAATAACAGAAATGGATCTTTGACACTGTGTGTTTAGAATAGTAAATGTAAAATCTTTCATGAACTGGATAAAATCACTATTGTATGATCTTATTCAGCCATTGTGAGAAGTGAAATAGGCAATATTAATATGAAAACACTGTAGATTATACGTTACACATAACATTATGGGCCAGAGACCCATAATCAGAGGCTGACAGTCCATTATTTTGCCTCATTAATGGGTTGATTTGAAATCCAGATTACACTGTAGATAGAGCAAAAATACCAAGTTTATGTGGTTGTCACAACAATTGGGCTTTTGCCTGTCTGATCTCTCAAGACGGTAGATCTGATAAAGGCGTACATCCCTCGCTGATTTACTGTGTCAGTGCAGCCGCATTAATGATAATCAGTCTGCTATATCTTCTTAAGCTTTGACACATTAGCAATGTTTGCATCATATTTCTTCCATGCACATTTTTTTCAGTCTTGTCAGTGACATTAAAACTGAATAACCTTCTTCAATCTGTGATCAGTTTGGTGTGTGCACTTAAAAGCAGAGGAGCATGTTGATGTGACAGTAATGATATTAGTGAATAGCTCCAAAGAACAAGCAAGAGTGGATAAAACTGGTTTTCTGTTCAAATCAACACTCCTGAATATCATTTGAAAGGTGAGCAGGCATTCATGCTCATGGGTGCTCAATTGCATGCTAATGTTTGTTCCTATCATTATTATTATTAATATTATTGTTGTTGTTATTAGTATTAGCAGTAGTAGTAGTAGTACAAGCGGTTTAAGGTTTTAAGACTGTTTATTTATTATTTATTTATTTGTGATTTTCTTCTTGCACCTTAAAATATCCTGTACTCAAAGATCATGAGTCCTAGAGGGAAGAAAAGTGTTGTAACAAACTGACCAATAGCTCCTGAATAGTAAGGTCTATAATCAAAATCCCTCCTTCTTCAGATTCCTTGAGTCAGGTCGACTCCATTGCACATACATGTTTTCATTTCTGCTATAATGCTCAGCATATATAGATACCATATATGGACTTTCTAAATTGTGGTTATGACACAGTTTTTAAAATCCACACCATGTGGCCATGGTGCACAAATGCATTTTTGGCAAAGTTGCTATAATAAAACTATAATAAAAACTACACTATAATAAAACTATACTAAAAATAACAAGATGAAAATGTGAAAACCCTTTCTTCTGCTTTTCTAGATAGCACCTGAATGCAACAGAAAACCAATGGACAAAAAACTAAGGAAATATATGAGCAATGGAATGGACCATAACATTTATAGCAGCCATCTTCCTCTCTACAAATCAAAGGAAGACCAAAGAATGGGATGATTAACAAAATGGAAAGTGGGAGATGGACACGATTTCGATTTGTTACGATATTGGTCTGATATGCTGCCATCAGATCCCAGTACCAATGTAGAAGGCTGGAGATGATACGGCTGTCATGATTTCTTAATGCATTATGCAGGATACCAACCAGCGGGTTATAAATTCCTTTCTCAATTCATACTTAGCAGTGGGTACCTTTCTCACTTCAAATGAAATGCTCCAGAGTTCACTTTGAACAGATCAGACCACCTATTTCAAGTGGACACTGGTTTGAAAATTTGGTGTACACCAGGTTTCAATTGGGGCAATCTCCCTAACCCAAGCAAACTGCACCCACAGGTAAACACACCAGGGTTTCATTCAACTGCACTAAACACGGCAGATATCAAACGACCTTAAATGCGTAATACTTGATCATCCAAACTTCCAACATAAGACCTTTTTGTATAGGTGTCCCAAAGTGCATTTTATCTGGCTGAAAAACATTACCATTAGGACAAATTGGCAAATGTCAGTATATCAGGCAGCATTTCACCTTTAGTTGAAGGACATTCTCTGAAATATTCCATCTCTGAGATGTAGAACTTTTCCGTAACTGTACACTAGGCTAAAAATAGCTGTCATTGTGCGTGAGATAAGCACTTCAATCCAGCAGTCTCGCTGTGAGCAACAAGTCACTAAAGGGTCATTAATTTCCCATAGAGCTGAGCCAACATGCCAGTGTGTCTAAGGTCAACAAATTGGACAGCTGAGAATAGTTGTCTAGGATCTATCTAATCCCTAATCCTATCTAATTCCCCTGTATCATTGCCACTTTGATTTCATGTCATACACCATGTATCTGCCCAGCAAGTGGACAAGTTGATTACAGCCATTCAAAGCCTCCCAGTTCTCTACAACTTTTATTTAAAAGACAACAGGAATAAATGAGCAATCTACACATGAAGCAAAACTCATTTATATGACAATTTATATTGTTACCATTGCATGTTCACTAGGGCAGAATACCACAATACGACTGGAAGTGTCTTGTGTATCCACTTTAAGTAAGTAGCCACAAACTAATGATTTCAAATACAGAGGCAGTCTCTCTTGCTGTCATTGGCATTACCTGTCTATTGGAATCAATGTGGCAATATCAGCTTCATATGGACCTATAAAAAGGCAATATTAATGGTGTGGGCTAGCGCAAACTGTGCCATTATCTCCCAGTTCACCTCATAAAACATAAATCTGCCAAGAAGCATTGTTTCTCCCAAGCAGAGTTGCTTCTCCACCTACTCAAGTGGATTTTATAAGTTAGTTATTTTGACAGTTATAGTGCAGAGAGGCAGGAAAATGAGTGGAGAGGAAGCTGTAACAGCAAGTCTTTAGCCAAAACCCAGACACAAGTGGAGTCCTGAGAGCAGCGTGTAGGCATTAGCAGATCGGGCAATAAAGATACCTAATCTAAATCCAATAGCGAATGCAGATTCACAAGGTAAGTGACTGTTCATTTCAGTGGACTCGGTACTGTGATTCCATCTCAGGCATGCCTTTTGCTGACAGTCCACACAGTCCAACCTGTGGCAACCTTATGCCACAATATTTCCATGCATGATTTTGCTTGACAAATGGCAGCTGTCATTTCTTTATCGTGCAGCTGATACCTCCTGTGCATGATTTTTTTAAATATATATATATGATTGCCACCTGAACTGTGACGAATGTTGTTTGCATGGCAGTAAAACACTGTGTATCAGCTATCCGTTTTCATCCAAGCATAAGTGAAGTATGATGTGCTGAGTTAGAAAAGTCAAATGGAACTGGCAAATTTATGTAAAATTTCCTCAGTACTGCAACACAAATTTTATGCTTGCTCAAGGTTGGCAGGAACAACATGCCCAGTACTAATTTGAGTCGGTTTTGTTCTACCCTCAGGAAGCCAGTTTACTGCTTGAGTAAAGCTGGTGGAAATGCAGCTTGCTTGCATTTAATTTTTTGTGATATTTCAAGAGTTTGCTCAAAAATACATTGACATTTTGAAGCATAGTGTATACCATCAAAATTCAGCCGCGTAACAATATCTATGTGATGGTCTAGAAAAACCCAAATGTCATATTTCATGACCTTTTGCTGCAGGCAAGCTACTTCATCATCCATTCAAACTGCAAGCATAAGAAACCAAGCCATATGCAGTAGACATGAAACTTTTCTTTTTAAAGTTTCTGTTAAGTTTCTTTAAATGGGGAGAATATGGCATTTCATATGCTTTGTTAGATTTTTTCTCATCAAAGTTGAAAGATGACAGAAAAATGTAAATCAGCAACATTTGAACAACCTCACTAATGCATTTGTAAGTTTCTGCAGTCCTGCACATACATATTTAAGAGTATTATTCCAATGAACCATGGAAAACAGGCACATCATCCAAAACAGGTTCTGGAGAAAGCATTCATAGTGCTGGTTTCTTCCTGTTTCCATTCATTTTTATGCTGAGTGCATTTTACACAGTTAAAATTACCAATTGCCAAGAGGACCTTTTCATTTTGAAATGTTCCAAGGACAGCACCTATTACATGAACACCTAATGAAAACCTCCTGAAAGCTGACATAAGGATTGAATCAATCTTGACGATTGCCCCCTAGATTACCACTCCATGGTTAACCTATTGTGCAGAACTGTCAGGGTTCTGTATTTTGGACTTTGTGTTTTGGACTTTTGTTGAACTTTTGACTTTCGCCTGGACTTTATTTTTGGACTTTGTGGACTTGTGTATTCTTGGTCTCTTGTGTTTCCCCCCGGACTCTGTTTGTGGACGTTGTCCTTTGAGCTCTGTTCATGCTGTATTTTCCTTGTGTTTGGTGTAGTTTCCTTTGCCCTGCTGTGTCACTCATTAGTGTTTTCACCTGTGTCCTGTTACTGTCTTGTTTGCCCCTCCCAGCTTCCCACACCTGTCCTGAGATGTTTCAGCCCTGATAGGTCTGTTCCCTCCCAGTGTTTCCCTCAGCCAATCCTCTGTGTTCTCCAGTCTTGTGGTACAGCCCCTTCTCTAGGTGTGTCTTGTTTCCCCGAGTAGTTTGAAGAGTATTTAAGTCCTGTTTCAGTTATGTTCCTTGTCCAGTTATTGCATTTGCTATCATGTATGTCGTCCTAATGCTCTCTTAGTTTCTTGTGTTATATATTTTCTAGTATCAGTTATTAAATTATTTTGATTTTTGAAACCTGCCTTTGGGTCCTCTCTACCTCCACTCAAGTGACAAGAACAGCAACTGAAAGACGTAAATTCTAACCCATATAGTAGCAACTGAACTGTTGGCTGGATGAATGAACAAAGGACAATTTGCAAGGGCATTGTGACATTAATTATGTCCATTTTGGCTGAACAATTGATTTGTGAATCGACCCTTCACTAATGAGAGACTGTGGCTGAGCATCTCCCAACGGTAGTAAGGGTGGTTTCCCATACTGACTGGTTGCATGTCAACCTTTGTGATGGATAAGCTGATTTCTAAGTTACATAATTATGCAAGGTTGTGTTTCAAATAATACCTGGAAAAAATATTTTTGGATGGTGGCCCTTAGAGCTCAGCATATTGCAACTTAAGAAAACACAAGCAAATGCTCTCAGGGCCAATCCATCTCTGCCCCTAATGTTAAAAAAGATGCTTCATATCATGAACAACACATTTGTTGAAAGAGACACACACTTTTGAAGAGTGCACATTTTTGGAATTTATAAACTGAATATGGAGCACCAGAAATGCTTGTAAATCAGTGATCAATCGTGTGGGACATTCTCACATTCATTTCGCATGGAGATGACTCAATTTGTTGTTTTGCAAAGACATTGCACATTAATTTGTCACAGAATGACACCTTCCACCATTAGCCATGTTATCAGTTATGCATTGTGCAGTAGTGATTCAAGCTAATAAACTCATGTTTATTCCCCTGACGCTCGATGGATAAAAGCAGATTTCAGTGTCAGGCAATTCACACAAACTCAAACACACAGAGAGACAAATAAAATACTCTTACATGCACATACATGCAAAGTAAAAGACTGGTTAGTGCATGTATGTGCATTTGCATGCATGTATTCACACTTTTCTGCACAAGAAATCTAATAAATAGCCTATGTGACAAAACTTCAATGACAAGGCTTCAATACATAAAAGTGGGTTGAAAACACAGGCATGCATGCAAAGACTGTTTCATATGTGTGCAAATACACACCCACACACACATTTACAGACCTCTGGGTGGGCCACCACACTCACACACAATTCCCACTGGTGAAATGATAAAGGACAGCTAACTACAAAGCACATAACACAGACACACTCTCACACACATACACACCTTCATCTGTGCATGTGTTATGAAACTGTCACCGCGCTGGTTGATGGATCATGTCCCTCGTGGGTTCAAGACCCAGGTCTCACTCCTTTGTTCCTAAAGCATCGTCACTTCAATCAAGCCCTTATTAGTGTCTCTATCTCTCTCTGTGTCTATGTGTGTGAGAGAGGAAATGTGTGTGTAATGAGGTGGAAATAACTGTCTTTCAAGATATGTCTCTCGGTGTAACTCCCATACATCTTGTTAACTGACAAACCTTTGAAGATGAGTCTTTTTAACTTTACACAGTTAGGTCGAGATCACGCACACAGGCACATATGCATGCACACACACACACACACACACACACACGTATACATATATAGCAATCACACAACACAAGAGACGGGATCAAAACAAAGAAAACAAGCTACCAGCAAGTAAACAAAATTCATGAATCATTTTATCAGAAAGGGAATTAGGTTGTGTTACAGAAAGAAAGGCAAAAAGAAGTGCAAGAGCAAGTAAGAGTGCTAGAAAGATGAAAAAAAGTTGTAGAAAAAAACAAAGACAAGGAAAAGAAAAGTTAGCACAAATATTACTCTATAGGAAAGTATAGGTTGCATAGGAAAGTATTGTGCTTTTCATAATGACTATATAGAAATACTAAATATATGAGGGTTAGGGTTGCAAACCACAGCTTGATCACTCACAGTTAACTCCAAGAGGAATAGCGCAACTTATTGTGCAGTGTATATAAAAGTATCATACTGATATGGTCAACCAGGGTCTAATTTTCCTGTCTCCATACAGAGTGCAGGCGGTGAGCGATGGGACCCTGTGCAAAGCTGAAAATCACTGCACACTGGGCGAATACTTGTTCACCTGAAATAGGCACACATATTGCTATTTCAATTTCATGACAAGGAAGTCTACATCTTAATATTTTAAGGGAGTTTTCGGGAACTGTGCCACGGTGTAAACTATGTGTTACATGTCACTCTTAGATAGGAGGGTTGCCCACCTTGGTCTTAGGAATGCACCGATCCTTTTTTCATCTTCAGTTTCCATCTGATTCCAATCCCTGGGTTTTGGCTATGGGCCAATACGAAGTAACCAAACCAATACCAGAGCTATTTTTTTTTTTTTTTTTTTTTTTTTTGGATTACTACTGCTGTCACTGTTAGTGATGGCATTATGTTTAAGGTTACATGAGGATATAGTAAACCACACCAAACTTCTTAATAAAAGAGCAACAATATACAAAATGCCTTCAATTTAAATGTATTCCAAATTCAATATTCAATATTAACACTACTTTTTAAAACAATTTTTTTTTTTTTTTTTGCTAAAACATCAGTAGTTTTATTTTTGATAGTAACAGGTGCCTACTGTCACTTGACATAAGCTGCTTTTCAAAGTCAAGGCTGCAGCCGAGGAAGAACAGATCCTCAGTAGAATTGCACCGCGAAGGCTGTGAAGGCTTCTCCTTTGAAACGGCCGATCAAGACCGAATGTGTGTCCATGTCCATGTGTCCATGTGTCCATGTGTGCATCACGTACGTCGCCAAAAAATCTCAGTGTTGACATCTTGCTCAGATGCTGCAGCATGCGATGGAGAGGACGCTTTGCTGCCTCGTCATTTTTAAGGGCTTTGAGGGGATGGAGGAGGAATAGACTAACGTTACATAATTTTAACTTCACTGACAAAAGACCATGCTGATACGATACAAATTCAAAATAGTTTATTGTAAGGTGGGGAACCCAGCTGGGAGGGATGGATTGAGGGTCGAGGAATGAAGGGATGAGCATTGAGGGATGAAGGGATGGAGGGATGGGAGTCAGGGATGAAGTGATGCAGGTTGAGAGATGAAGGGATCAGGGAAAAAATCAGGGTCAACAATGGGCTGATGTCAGCTGGTGGTGGGAAGACAAGAGGGAACCTGCAGAGTCGAGACTCTTTATTGTCCCTTTGGAAAATCTGATCAAATTGAGCCGCCAGCAGTTCCTGTATTTAACATGGAGAGAGAAATGAGGAAAAAAAATGAGGGTTTTGGGCGAGTGGGATGTGGAAACTGAAACAAAGCAGAAAGGCATAGATAAGGTGTGCCTAAATACTTTTGCAAGGAAAAAGGATGTGTTCGAGAAATGGTCTTTGTTCCTGAACTTACTTCTAAGGATGAATTCTACCAGAGCAGGAGTACTTACACACAGGATTGTGGGATACTGCACTTACAGGTGGGAGAGATACATCTTATTTGTCTTTCATCTGTAGTGCCTCGACTGCAGCCTACACTGAAAGTGACAGTTCAGCTTCAGAATCAGATTGATCCCTGAGGGGAATTTGGGAAACAAGGGGAAATTGGGTTAACTCTAAAAACCCTAAAACAACATTTGACCCATGGACCATCTTGACCCTGACAATATAGGTCACAGGCAGTGTTAATGATTCTGCAACCCTAAAACCCAGGAAGTACGACAAGCCTTACAAACTAATAAATTAACTTTTTAAAAAATGTCTTGTATCATAAATATTAAACATGCTGTGAGGTTACAAAGCTACAGGGTTACTGTGGACTTTAAAGAAGCAGCTGTAGTGTATGCCAAAGTGTTAGCACAGAGCTCTGTACTAAAGACAGGTGGATGATTTTGGTGTCTGAAGTTGACCGACAGGCCAGTCTCTCAAAAAGTTGTTGTATTCCCTAACGCCTGGTTCAGATCTCCAATAAAAAAATGAAATGGATTTCTAAGCTGGTCTATGAAAATGTAATACCCTTCTAAGCTTTAATGTAATAAAACAATGAATTTGTAAGTATTGTGTTGAGGGCTTTGTGTCCACGTAATTCCAGAGCTGCTTGGCACACAAGACAGCTGATAAAGTTATTCTGGCCAACAGAACATGGCAGGCATAATGATGTCATCTTGTCTGTGATGTTCACACACGCAGGCACACACACGCACACACACAATATTGTTGAACCACACACACACGGTGGCAAAGAAAAAGAAATTTCAGAGGATCAAATCCATCACAGAAAATACTTTATCACTCTCTCACACACACACTCTTTCTCTCCTTTTGTGTTTCCCCTCCTACTCTTTCTGCACTTTCTCTAGTCAACTCAAATCTGGCTCACCATCATCAAACACACACACACACACACACACACACACACACACAAGTTGTGGCTGTCTGTCTATTAGTCTATTAGTCTCTGTGTGTAGGTCAGTTCAATCAAATAAGGCTGAAACCTTGTCCTCATAGTGAGTGGTGAAACACGATCACACGAGAACTCAAACCCTGCACCACACACACACACACACACACACACACACACACACACACACACACACATACACAGACAGACATACATAGACTCTCTCCCTGTGGTTGTCCTTACCCGGGACACTCAGTCATCAGCATTGCCACACTGTACAGAAGGAGGATCAAGCTGGCCATCAATATTTAACCCTCCTTTAGATTCAAGAGGACACAGGAAGATATAGGGTGTTTGTTTTGCTGTGCAGCATCTACCTGTTCCCACCCCCCTCCATCTCCCCGGTGAATGAGAGGCAGGTTGTTGTTGCTGTTGTTGTTGTTTTCAGGTTGATGAAAAGTCAATGGGGATGTGGACTCAATGGAGGGTGAGGGGCGCGTTTAATTTCACCCCTTTGCTTGTCCCAGGCGCCAAGGGTGCAGTCGGGGCTTAATTAGAATGCATTTTAAATATTGATGGGGCCGGTTGTCCCTACTGTAAGGCTGCGGAGGGAAACTGGAGCGGTGGAGAGGAAACTTGATGAGACCAAACACACACTCTGACAACTCAGAACTGACTCACTTATTCATTAATTAAAATAAGATGGATGGATGAAAAGAGGGAGTGAATGCGCAAGCTACACCGACAGACCGATAGCTAGACGGAGATCTGAGAAGAATGCTCACTTATTAGATGAGTAATCTGTTATTTATTTAAAAAGTTTAATTGCTATTTAAATAAATGGCAATTTTGCTAGTCTTGATTGCAAATCAATATAATACAGCAGTAATTCAAGTTGTATCCAGCTTATGAAAGCTTTTACATTTCCTGTTCTTGACAGCCAGAGCCTGATAGCTTTTGCCTTGGGGGAAAAAAGAAACAAATTTGATGAGGAGGTTGATTCCACACTCAGTTAATGTTTCAATAGTAAAGTGAGAAAAAATGCAGGCAGTAGGCCACCCTCCCCACATACAATAGCTGTGCATAAAACATTCAACAGTGAAGATCTTACATTTACATCATGGTTATTTATCTGACAATTATGCAATGTCAGATAAACAATGCAAAATGCAAACTATGCATGTGACTTACAATGAGTACATCAGCAAAATAACCTGAAATGTTTAGATCACTAGTGGAGTTATGTTCGATTAAATCAAACTGTTATCACCCAACTGTAAGTCAGTTATAACTGGATACCACAATTAAAAAGATAAATATTATAATACAAATAGGACCATGTGCAGTGTAAACATACTCAACCAATAATTTCAACACTGTGACATGTGAAGTAAAAATGTATGAATTACAATATGCAACATGTGAATTGTAGCATGAAATCAGCACTTGTTTCTGTTTCTGTTGCAGCTGAGCTAGAGAGAAAGAAGTAGTTATGAAATAGTGCCAATGCAAATAAAATTTCCCTATAATCTCACATCAAAACCCCCCCCCCCAAAAAAAACAGCTTGAACCAGTTTTTTTTCTTTTAACATTTCAAACTTTAGACTGATGAAAGATATATTTTATATTGTATATTACTGTATATTGTATATTTTACTTGTGATTATTTTATGAAGCCCTTTGAACTGCTTGTGTTTTTCTTATTACTGTTCCACTCGAATTCCTTTTATTTTCTGTGTTCTACTTGTCATTTTGTGAAGCACTTTGTGATGTGTCAAATGTATAAGCTTTACCCACTTATGTTGCAAAGCAAGGCACCAAACGTGGTGCATGGGAATGCTGTTTTAAGAGAGATTGGGAAAAAAAAGAATAATAGATGAAAATATAATCATGTGAATTACGAAAATGGAGAAGCAGCCTAAAAATAGACGTGAATATGATGAAAATATTGCTGCAGCAATGCAATGGTCATGTGAGACCAAAGTCGCCAAAGTGAAAATATATAAAATTAATTATAAGAAGTGAGATAGAGGGTAATTATTGAGACCTGTTGTGGTCGTCTCAGGCGAAGGCTTATCTTATCTTAATTATGGCCTTGATCCATTCAGGGAAATGAAAATGTTTACAGATCCTGTGTGCCAGCTCAATCCATCAGAGCACAAGCAGTATAGTGTCACCTCTGGTCTTACAGTTGTAGCATTTCCACGTTGTTTCTCCACTTTTTTTTGACACTGTAATTTTAGACATGATGACAACTGAATGTTCCCAGGCAAAATCATCCAGGGACAAAATTTCCAGGAAGTGAAAAACTGAGCTGCTGGAGGCTTTGAAAAGTTCCAGGCTGCTCAGTGTCACAACTGTTGAAGATACAAAGCCTTTGTCCAGCATGTCAGGTATTCAGAGGGAGAGAAAGAAAGAGAGGGGTTGGAGAAGGTGATAAAATGGTACTTTGACAGACTGAGAAAGCATGACACTGAAAGAGAGATATGCTTTAAATGTTGCCGCTGTTTAGCAGTCATGCCGGTAAATTAACTGAAACCGTAACGAGAGTGATTATGGGGAGACGTAAAGTCAAATAAAAGGAAAAGGTTGGAAAGGGGCCAAGGAGTGAGTGTCACGGCAGAGAGATAGAGAGAGAGAGCAGAGGCAAATGAGGAAAAAAAAGGTTGTTTAGACAGTTGACAGGAAGAGAAAGAGAGCAGAGGAGAAGGGCAATAAACAGTGAAAGAGAGCAGAAGTAAAGAAAGTAGAGGAAGAAAGACGGGCAGAGCTGCCAAGGAAAGTGAGAGAGTGGGGAAAAAATGGAGAAGATAAACTTGAGAACAGGCAGCGAGAGAGTGGAACTGAAGGAGTCGAGAAAAGGAAAGGTAGGAAAAGTGTTGAGCTGTTCATGGAGGGGAGCCAGAGATTCTGAGTTTGTTAGAAACAGAACAAGACGCAGGTACAGGTTAAAGGAGCAGTTCACTCTAAAATAAACATTATGCATCTGAACAGGTCTGGACACCGGCATTGATCTTGCGCTAGACTTGGCCCTAAACACTGAAAATGCTGTGTTGTATCAAAATAGAGGTTGTATTACTTGCTTGTTATGTGGGTCCACATGGTGGTGAAGCATCCTCATTAGCTGCTCTGCACTCTGGGCTTCCATAGCACAGCAAAACAGCTCTCAAAATAACACTTTATACACATGAACAAGCACAAACAAAGTGGATTATGCCAATATGAAAAGTCCTGGTGCCCATTTTCTGAGGAAATTAAATGGATATTTTCTTGTCATTTTCCTATTTTAATTGGAAAGTAGATCTGGCAGGTCATGTCTGCAGGACACTTGCATGTAGTGATCTTGCGCCAGGATAAACTGACCTGATACTACTACTTTCTTTTCTTTTTTCTTTCTTTCTTTTTTTTTTTTTTTTTACATTGGCATAATCTGCTTTGTTCATGTTTGTTATTTCGGGAGCTGTTTTGCTGCACTATGGAAGTGAATAGAGAAATACAAATATATAACTCAGAATTAGCAGCCCAAGGGAGCACAGAGCAACTAATGGGGATATTTCACCACCATGTGGACTCATATCACATCCAAGTCCATAATTTTTTACAGTTCAGGTGTTCTGTATATGCATCTATTCACAATAAAGAAACAGAAGATCAATATAATGCATGCTCTCTACATTTTTGTCTGCCTTGTCAGCTTAAAAATGAATATATATGTGATCGTTTTATTATACCAAGAAGTTTCCTGATAAACACCATTAAAATGGATTCTGCCTGATGCATGGCTCACCTATAGCTGAAGAAAAAAAAAGAATGGGTAAATAACAATAAAAAAAAAAATAATTCTGTAAAAAAAAAAAAAAAAAAAAAAAAAAAAACAGCCCAAACAAACTAAAGTGTAGCTGTCGCCGCTCTCCACTCTGCTGTGAATAAGACTGTAGAGAGGAAGCAAGAGGAAAAACTGGGGGCGAAGGGGGGGGAAACAAGCCGTCGAGAGACAACAAGACACTAAGAAGAAAGACTTGCGAAGGGGGGAAAAAACCCAGAGGAATAATAGTATTAAATGTTGTCACCAGGATAGTGCTGAGTAGTGACAGGGGGAGAAAAGAGTCCATAGGAAGAAGAAAACCAGCAACGGAGAAAGTAAGACAGTGACAGGAGAAGCAAACAAGACACGGAAAAAAGTCGAGGTAAGGACAGGCAAGAAAGAGAATCTGACGAGAGTCGAAAAAAAAAAAGAGGACGGGAGGGAGGAAAGAAGAAGTGATAGATTGGGGAGGCCATGTGGTAGAGAGCGGCTGAGGAGGAGAAGAAGAAGAGGTAGTTAAAAAATTAAAGATCAAAGTGGCTTGGAAGAAAGGAGCGTGTCAGGAAGATGAGAGGACGGGCAACAGAAAAAAAGGAGGAAAACGGAGAGAGAGGGAGAGAGGAGGGAGAAAAAGGAGAAAGCAGAGAACAATCTAAAGGTGAAGGCCGCGGCCTTGACTAATCTGCCCATACGGTGTGGTGGCAGACGAGCTGCGGGGCGTCCGCGCCGCGTGTGTTTGAGCGAGGCCGGGATGAATATGCATGGTTCCCTGTCAGACGTCAGGTCGCCAGCAGGTTGCCGGCTTGGGCCATTATGGCAGAGGAAGACAGCTAACACGGATCATGCGCCCGTGCACACAAACGCACAACGAGGCAAACGCGGGACGTGCACGAGCGGAACTCAGCGGTGAGGAGACGCATACAAACAAATGTAAAAGCACTCAGCTGCTCTCTCTCTCTCTCTCACACACACACCTGACAAAATGTGTTGAAAACTATGTGGAAGTAGACTTTGCTTAGGGTCACAACCTCAACAGCACACACACACACACTCTTTCTCTCTCCTGTGTGCAATCTCTCCTTCCTTCTCTCCATCCAATTACCCTTTCTTTCTTTCTTTTTTCTTTGAAAACTTCTCTCTCCAACCACAGAGCTGTTCCTCACCCCCGTGCCCCCCTCCCTCTCACTCTGAAAGCAGCATTAAGTAGTCTATGATCTCGATCGACCCGTATCAGCGACCAGTAGGAATTCCGGCGGCATCAGTCGAAGTGGCCTCCTCCCCCACACCGCTCCCTGCCTCCGGCTCTCCCGCTCCCTGGAGTTATGGTGGCTTGTCACTGACATAAATATTGAAGTCGTATTTTGACTAGAGAGGAGTACGCCGGCTAATTAGAGCAGAGATCCAACAGAAATGTCTGGTGAAGAGATAAAATACCAGCAAATACTGAAATAATTATCCTGCTTTGTCATGTGCTTTTTTTTTTTTTTTTTTTTTTTGGCTTTTGCTAAATATTCTTGTCTTCCAATGCCAGACGTTTACTCACAGGATCATGAAATTTGGATTTTTATATTTTCGCGACCGCCCCTTCCCAACACCCAGAATTAGTTTTGGCAAAGCTAATGAATGTATAGCATCCTGATAATTGTGGATAAGATGCCCTACTCTGTGCTGTCCTGTATTGTTGCTAAAATCTTGTCTAGCATGGCTTTTAAGGATAGGTTTGGTATGATTATTCTTAATTCAAATGTTGTTTTCCATCCCTGCTAACCACACGTAGCACAGCCTCACTGCTAGCTTTAGTGACAACATGCTGCACTTTCTTGCTAGCCTCAAAAACGGTCCAAAAAGCTGACTCACCGCACAGTCTTATGTGTTTATTTCATTTTATTTTGTTCAAAATAAAGGTTTCAAACAAGTCGTGGTCATTACTGTGTTTGGAACTACTTTTTACTTGAACACCGGTTAACATCCTCAGAGCAGCGCGGAGAACAGCTTAAACGTTAGCCATAGCCATAGCCATAGCCATGGTTGTATACAAGGCAACGTTTTATAATAAATGCTCTATTAAGACTGTTAGAAATTACTTCTCTTCTTTTTCCCGTCTGATTACATTCTTTCCAATTAAAAAAAAAAAAGAAGTAACAATAAATATGGTTAGAATGATGTTTTTCATGATGAAAATGTGTGCCCTGCTAGACTGTATTGAAGGCTAGTAACGCTTGTGATAATTTTTTATCATTCTAATACAGCCTGGGTTGAAAAATATGCAACTTATCATGTTAACTTTCTTTGAAGGCCTTGCAAAAAGTATTTATATTGTTTTTTTGGTCCTCTTGATACTTAGAGACATGTGTATCCACTCTCTGTATTTGCATATTTGTTCCTTTCATTTCGATAATCACAGCTAACCAGCAGTCATCTTTGTTTTCTCTGTGCAGCCAACAATTATTTAATGGATATATGGAGGAGACAGTCAGATTACGTTAGCCTTTCATGCTTTTGGCCTTATTTCATGAGGCTTAACATGGAGCTAATAATAGAATCCCCCTTTGTGCGGTGTGAAGAAAACAGAGAAAAGGCTCTACCTCTTCCTTTGACTGCACTGGAAAGCCAGCCAAACTTCACTTTTCAACCGACGATAGCTGCTGAGTTTCTTATCAAATGTCAGGCATGACACCGACTGTGAACAATTAATGTTCACACAAGCTACGCAGGCACTTTCACTGCATTTTTAGGGCCGTAATCAAGAGTCGACTCGACAGTCTCTTTCGCCTCATGTTGTCCTTTTGTGAAATCAGCCGTGCACAGATGAGTCGACAGCAGAAAGGCTCACTGTTATCTCACTGTTCCAATGCTTATACTTTTTGACGACATGTTACAAGGAATTAAGCTGCAAATTGTTGCTTTAATCTCTGGAGTAAAATAAGCTTTCTTGGTGTCATGGTAAGCATGATAGGTCCACATTTAAGCGTACTTTTCTATCTGTTTTCAAAGTCAGGGAGGCGTGAGGACTCTCATTGCTATGCAAAGCCCATTCTTACTGGTGTTTCCAGATACATTGTGACATGCATATGTGTGCGAGTGGAGGGCTCTGCATGTGCATGTGCATGTATGTGTGTGAGTGTGTGTGTGTGTGTGTGTGTGTGACAGAGAGAGATGCAATGTATGTTTACACATCAGATGTACAGTATGCTATGATAGCTCATTAGGCATGTAAAGCTCTCTCTCCCTGTCTCTCTCTCTCACACACGCCATAATCTGTTACTGCTGTTACATCTGCAGATTTTGACTGAAAACTCATGACTGATGTCTTCATCGCTAAGTGTCATTTTTTTTCTCCTATCTCATACACACATCCACACACGCAGAATTTCATCTCCATACAATTTGACTGAAAGCCGCGTAGCTGATGTCTTCATAAGTCTTATGTTTTCGGTGCCAAGTCAGCTCTAGAGAAGAGGAGAGATGAATGTAAATCCAGGCCTATAGATTATCCATTCTCCACACACAAAAACTGTCTGTCACAATCCCCCATTCACCTTCTTTATACTCCCTCCCATCATATGGATTTGAGCAGTCAAATCTTATTACGCAGAGACACCCTGGTGGCTCATCGGGCAAAGATGTAAACTATGTAGCTATGCATATTGGCTTGAAATTTGACCCAAAATTAACTCGAACTGGTTGCATATTCTCTGTCCTCCTCTGTGCAATCCATACTTCCTGTCTCTCTCCTCTTTGTCTGCAATCTGAACAAAACTCTTCTAAGTGAAGCTAGTACTTTTAAAAGTACTTTTAAATCCATTTCTTTAGATCATGCATTCTCTTTGCACAAAACGTGGCTGTGACAATCCGGGCTTCATACTGCACAAGGCTACAAGCATCTTGGCGACCCTGTGGGGAAAGTTTTGTAATGACACTGTGGTGGTGTTGCACATTCAGTCATCGTTTGTGACCCTTTTTCAGATTTCATGTCTTCTCCTTCATCTTTCCAAACACTCACTGACACATTGTATCTTATAAAAGTATTACAACTGAAAAGGTGTCTGCAGGTCAGATTCCTGTTCAGTGGACAATCGTGATACTCTGGATTCGAATCTGTGAGTAGAGGATGTGAAGACCTAAGTATGAATCGTGGGACTCCCAAATTTACCCCCAAAATATTTGACTACTGTCATCACCATCTTGCTGTTCTTGTGATTATGTAATTGATTGTGTTTGATTGGCCTGCAATCATGTCCTATGGGTTCTTAATCATGCTTGATGGTCTCTTGAGGTCGTATTATCTGTTGTGTTTGTTTGTGCTGTTTGTCAGCTGTATGGTCTGATCTGGTGGCAAACCACTGTCCCTATTGGGATTAATAAAGCTTTCTAATCTAATCTAATCTAAAAGCAGGCTTTCCATAAGATACTTAGGCTTCATTCATTTCTAAAAGTTTGGTTTTATTAGACTTCTAGGCACTGCTTTAGAAAACAGTTGAACACCTATTTGGTCAAAGCGTCGAAATGCATATTTATTCTCTTAACTGACATATGTCCCATGCTACTCAAGCAATTTGATCTCACAGAAATATATGAAATGAGCTTGACTTTCTGGTCTTTCTGGTGCCATGGAATTGGTTAAAATTATGTGCCAACACCGTGCAATCAATGCCAATGCAAAGGCAATTAGGAAAAACTTTGTGTCACTGCCACACAAAAGCATATGCTTGTGTGCAAACGCTTCACACAGGAGTTTGGTTGGGTTTTGGCACCAAATCTAGAGATGTTGCCACTTAAAACTGCCACTAAAGCCTTCACAGGGCCTGTACCCATCCACCACCGATCCCCAGTGGGTCACTGCTGGGTCTCTGGAGGTAATGATATTCCCCATCGATGACTCAATACAGCCCACTGTAATGGCCCTAAGCACTCTGTGGTAACCAGCTTCAATGCTTCATTTATCCACAGTGAGGAGCAGTGCCCAGTGTCGCCAAGCAGGCAGGTTCTGATTGGTTAGTTGTGAAAGGCTAATGGGGAGGCTTTGGTCCACAAAGTGTCAGCCTGTGTTAACCCATCCACCACCTCAACCTACCTCGCTCATCGAGACCAGTGAGGTAGCAGCAAGTCTAGTCATCAAACTGAGCTTTTAACCTCTTGAATGCCTCAGATTGTTGTAGTTTAGCCCAACATTAGCAGTGAACACACGTGTTTGTTACCTGTAAACGGCTAACGCACCATGGCAACGATACACATAAAAGTTGCCACTGCTCCGACCATCCTGGTGTGTTGATTTGAATGGGAAAAACCGTCCTACTCTATTCAAGCTCAGTAATTTTACCTTTAAGAGGATATTGAAAAACTGCTTGGTCTACTTTGTACTGACAATAAAATATACTGATAAGGTCATCATCATGAAAATGAAGGAGACATCAAAGAAGACAAATATTTGACATTTAACATTCTACACTCTGATATCCGTTAAATTCTTGCTTTGATCCTTTCTTTCATGTCATGCGACTGATGTGCGTCTAAGAACATATATGATTAATTTTTGCGTGTGTCACTTGCTATTATCAAAGGAGTTGCATGCTTTCATATGGGACTCTGTTTCACATCATACTGTCACACCATGAACCATATTACAGAATACCACTTCTTGTGACCGAACCAGCGATTCCATTATTGGAGGCTTCAAGCAAATTGGCCTTTTTAGTGAATACTTCAAAGACATCTTCTGCCAAACCACTAATAGATCCATCACATGACTGAAGAACATCCAGTCCAAAATTATTCATTTTCCTCTGGGGAGGAGACATCACTGTCACGTCACCTCTTTATTCCAGTCACATAACACCGTCAAATCCATCTATCTGGAAACCTTGGAGAAGTGGGGTCCAAAGCTTCTGATGATCACAAACAAGACACAAGCATCTGTCTCTCAGTCTCCTCCCGCTTCACAGAGAACATCTGTGTCAGCCATCTCCATCATAATCTGGAGTCAGTGACAGATCAGACACATGGCAGAGGAATATGAGTCTTCTTTTTTTTTCGTTTTCTTTTTTCTTTTTTTTTTGTCATTGCTGCTTTTTATTGCCTCTCATCAGCTTCATCCATATCCCTGGGAGAATGTTACTAATTTTATCATCTCAGGTGAGTAACCAAACACTTCTTCAACACACTGCCCTCTGAGGGTTAGTAGGGCGTCTATGTTCAAGGTATACACATTACCAAAGCCTACATAATTTAGTATGAACTTGTTAACATTAGTAGCCATCTAAGTAAAATGTAGCTCCTTTTTCTCTTGCATTTGCAGCCCTATCAGTATATCAGCCCCTTTGTACACTGCAGCTAACTATATGTGAAAAATGGACTACCCTGCAGTGTCAACATGCTACATTAACCCAGATCAGAGCCCAAAGGCTGACACAGTGTCACATGTTGTTTTGTCTGACTGCTTAATTTTGCCATCCAGTCATTCCTGGCACACAATGTAATGATGTTTGAGGGAAAAATAACATTTTGCCACAATTTTATACTACACTGTCCACTAAAATCAAGATCAAAAATTCAAATAAACAAAAAATTACTTTGCAATTCAAAGCTTAACATTGCATTTTAGTGTGAGAGATGGTTCAACCATTGATTCCTCTTCAGAAACCTAGAAAGGAGGACATACCATACATTTATTCAAGTCATTAAGGTACTGATTGATTCTGGAGGGTTACTCTGTAGATTTTTGAATGTTGTGAATGTCCTGAAGTTGAAACCTGAACAGTCCAACAAGACAGTGAGAACATCCCAAACGTACCCAGGTTTAGTTTTGTGAGCTAAATTCGGGGTCTAGAAAAGCTTCCTGTTGCAAACTTCCAGGAAAGTTTGAAAACACTGACACAACTTTCTTAGACAAGCCACCTAAATTAATTTTCCTCAGGAACCTAAGTACTTGAGAAACTAAAATTAGACTTATGGCACAACTACAGACAATATTAATATGAGGGGGCTGTATATTTATCAGTGACAGGCATCACATTATTTCCTCATCACTCTTTGTGATTGGCCTCACATAGAACATCTCAAGGGCCTCCGGCTCAGTAAAAGTACAGCATGGTAAAAAATAACAACACAAACTCTGAAAACCCTTTAATGCACCATTCTCAGAATATATCCTGCATTGTTTCCCAGATAGAAGCAGAGGTTTTATAGAAACTATAGTATATAGTATATCAGAATCTTCAGATATGGAAAAAAACAAAAACAAATGGGAAGGCAAATTTGAAGTATTTATGATGCTACCGTTTATGGTTTTGTGGTATCTGGCTACAGTGGAATACCAGAGACATGTCTAACTGCACGCCCTCTATGTAATATTGACAATTAAACTAGACAAAGCTGTTGCCATAGATTTCAAGGCACCAAAACCACTTCCTAAACTTTGACAATGGAGTAGTGGTGATGGCAGTCAAATGGTTAGAGGTTTGAGTCCCTGGCTGGCTAGTGAAATGTGGTGGGGAACATGAATGAGTTACACTCTCCCCTGAACAACTACTGCTGATGTGCCCTTAATTAATCACTTAAACTGCACGGTCCCACTGGAGCTGCTCTGTGGCCGACAGGAGAAGACTCTGGTTGCACTGGGCACATCCCAGTGGCCAATACTACAACACTGTGGTTGTACTGGGCAGCTCCCAGTGGCCTATGGTACAAAACAGTGTTTGTGCCGGGCAGCTCCCTGGTGTGAGTGTGTGGAACTGTACGAATGTGAAGCAGGGAGCTGAAGGAAAACAGCATCTGCTCTGTCGACTTTCCCTGGATAAATAAAGGTTAAAAGGGGGAAAACAACATTGTTTAGACTGACTCTGTGGAAGTGTCCTGGAGTCAGACGTATTTTGCTTACAACTTTGTTAAAGGTCACCGCGATCTCACAATGAACATATGGCTTAAAGGAGCCAAGCAGCTGAGGTAACAAGGAGAAAGGTCACTTCAAGAAAACCAGTTAGCGCACTCCCTGGATTCCTGATTTAGATTTCAACTGAAAGAATCAGCGCTTACTTTACAGCATTAACAAATGGCTAGGTAATACAGGGTTTTCAGGTGATGTAGGCTAACACATACTTTAGCCAGCCATGTTGGAGGGCCTCAGCTCTTAGCCAACAAGGAATGTGAATAGCTGATTTTTTTTTTTTTTTTTTTTAAATATCGTTGCTGTCCAACCAAAATCTTATATCCCCATAATATCTACCTCTCAAAAATTAAGGAAAACTGCCTTGTCATTAGGCTGATGACTGTATGTTACAATAAAGTGGCTTTCATTCTTTCACTCAAAACCAATAGAGCTGGAAGGCTCACAGCCAGCTTCCTAGACATTGCGTTGCAAGTGGAGAAACAAAGCGACAAGACAGTGGTGTATGTATTATCTAAAAACATACAGCAGATAAAAACATTTTTTGCACACTAGCCAATTTGTATAGTAGACTGGCTAACATTAACAGTGGCTTGTTACACTGTCAGAAATAGGATCAAGATCAAGTGGACTTATTCGTAGATTCTCGAAGACGCTTCTCTTGACAGACCTGAAGAAGCTTCTTGGATGAGAAGTAAAACATCTCCAAGAACCTACGGGTAAGTCCAGCTGATCTGAACTCAACTCTGCGTGGATAACCGTGACCTGGATTACCAAGAACCTCCACAGACTTCAGAAATAATCGTACAGCAGGAGTCCATTTCTGGCCCCGAAATAGGCTATAATCTACACAAATATAGAGCTAATTATTGGAGCTCAAGGTCATTATGTATCCCATTTTTAGAGCCAAAAAGCTGAGGATAAGCAATAAAAGAAACATGTCAGAACTGTTTCCTCTAAATATTAAGGTACAATATCAGGAGACAGCGTTAGGCTAAATATAATGAATTAATGAACAAATAAATATATAAATAAAAACCTAAATGAATGAATAAATTAGGTACAATATTAATTTAAGTTTTGTAGATTTGTGGTTATGAAAAAGAAGTAATGCTATTGTCAAGTCAATATTGTAGTTATAATATAAGAACAAAGCTGATCTCTATACAAACCACAAACCACAAGGGGACAAATATGTACCATATGTCAAGGGTACAAAAGGGTGACAAGCTGATGTACCCTTAACCCTATAAAGCCATTTGTATCATATATGATACACATTTTCAGTTCCGTTTTTCATTTTCAGTTTAATCAATACTTGGCCAAAATACTGTTGGCACTTCAAGTACATATCATATATCATACACCAGAAAGGTTGTGTAATAACATATTTTTTGAATTTTTTTATATATATGTATTTTGTTATAGGACTAAATAAAGGGTTCAATTTCAAAAATTTGGATTTTTCTGCCAATTCTTTCATAGTTCAGGCTTTATAGGGTTAAATGTACAATTATGTGTTTTATTTTCTGAGAGTGTATCACATGAGGATTAACATCAGTTGTTTTGCCAAAGTAGCATGTTGACTTGTTAGTTAGCTCAGGTTACCTAACACTTTTCAAACTACAACTCAGTGATTTGGACCAGAGGCTAGAAACATGGAGGTTTTTAGTGTTAGAGAAACCTGTGAAACACATCTGCCTCATCACAGCTCTGCATGTTGGGAGACGTGTTACCCAACTTCTGGTAATTACAGATAATATCAGTTTATGTGTTGTTAATATTTTGTCATGACTTGTCTATCACTGCACCGGTAGGCCCCAGAGGAAGAGGTGAGTGTAGTTAACACGTCTCCACATTCCCTCAACCACCCTGGCGCCTATTCATATCCTGTCACAGACTAAAAATATGACACCTAACTCATTTACATGCACAGCAGTCACCTGAACCGCTCTCTGCCTCCTTAAATCCATCCCTCACTCGCTGCCTCTCTACTTTCCTCCCATCATTCATTTAACCCCTGTCTATCCATCGTGTTAGTTATCTCCTTCTCTCACTCCCTCTCTCTCACTTCTTTTCCACCCCTTCATTCATTTCTACCCATGGAGGATGATCATTTGTCTCCATTTGAGGCAAGAGAAAGTTCAACCCCCAGCCCCCGCCCCACCAAAATGTAATCTCCCATCCCTCACACTCTCTCTCTGTCTGTCCCCCTCCCCATTTTCCCCTTTCTCTCTCTCTCTCTCTCTCTCTCTCTCATTGTCTCTTGCCATTTTCTCCCACTCTATCCAACTCTCTGACCCTTAATGTGTGTGGAGACAGACAGAGAGGGGAAAGTGCAGTAAATTAATCAACTAATACCCAGAATGCAGAAGTTAATCAGCAGAGAGTGGAGTAGGGATGAGAGAGAAAGAGAGAGAAAGAGACAGTGAGAGAGAGAAAGAGAGAGAGATGAGTGGAGGGATATAAAGAGTGAGTAAGGGACAGCAAGATGGTGTGTAAGGGAACTGTGAGGGAGAAAGAAACATGAACAGAAAGGGGAGGAAGAAGGGCTGAGGGATGGAAAGAGTGGAGTGGAGAGATAGCTGATGTAGGCTGATACAGTGTATAGAGAGAGGGAGGGAGGGATGAGTGGAAAAGGAGGAAAGGAGGAGAAGGTTAAAGAGTAAAAAGAAAAGGTAAGGGAAAAGAGAGTTTGAGCACAGGAGAACGATTATAATTGAATAAATCTATCAGGTTGCTCTAACAGTCTGACACAAGGTGTTGTTGTCATCGGAGGTTAATGGAGAGCAGGGCATGAGGGAGTGAAAGGAAAAAAAGAAAGAAGAAAGAAAAACAGGAAAAGAACAAGTGCATGAAGGAGAGAGGTCTGCCACAGGGGCGGGGAACTTCCAGCCTCCAGGCCTCATGCGGCCCACGAGACTGTCTGATCCGGCCCGCAAGGCAATTCATAAATACAAAAAAAAAAAAAAAAACAACTCAAAAATACTGTACGAACCACAATGACTTTTTTTTCTGCGATGAAAGAAAATTACATTAAAATAGTAGACTGTCCCGTCCTCCTGGGCGGTCCCCTGGCTGTAGACCTGACACAGAGAAAATAAGACTAGACACTGAGACGGGCACTCTGGATCACAGGCCGTCCACTTGGTTAACATGGACACCTAAAGGAAGCGGGCAGGTCACTGAGCCTGGTGTCAGGGTCAAGGTCAGGGTGAACATGCACACACGTGGCACTGCTCACGTGCACATGCAGAGACAGCTGTTTGCTCACTCTCTACAAAACTTGCCTGCATAACACTAAGAAGCTGAAACCTCGTTCGGAAGGAGAATTTGTGGAGGAGTGCATCTCTGTTTGAGCCAACCTACTGCTGTGAAAAATAATACATATGAAAAACACTGCATAAAACACATGAGGAATATAAAAATGCAAACCTAGTGCATACAGATTACACAAACACCTGTCTAAATAGGTGTGTCTTTAGCTGCCTTTTAAAGGAGCCCACAGGACTCGGCTGCACACAAGAATGACTGACCCAAACCTGGAAAAACCAGCTGTGAACAGCATCATCATCATCATCATCATCATCATCATCATTACTTCCATGTGACATAGGACACCTTGCCAAAGAGAAGCAGTTCCAGTCATCACATTAAGGTTAGTGTGAAGTTTGTCCAATTAAAAAAGCATGTTAATTTAACAATTAAATCATTATTAATAATATTAAAAATAAATGAATTACTGCGATAAATTTATTGCAATAACACACAGCCCCTGAAGGATGGTCTGAAAATTGAAATAACCATTCATAGGAAAAAGATGCCCCATCCTTCGTCTAGAAGATAGGGAACATTTGTCCAGTATATCAAAATAAATCATGCTTTAAAATTATATATTATATATACTATATATGCATAAAAGTTATTTGTAATTTTGTGAAGTTTATGTTTCATTATTATCATCAGATTAGTATGTACTAAAGTAAGAAATGTATGGCCAACTTTATTGTCACTGTTAGTTAGAAAAAAACGTTCCCTTTTCAATTGGTTTTGTATGGATTTGTGTGGATTTTAACCATGTAATCTTACAACCTTTACAGCAAATTGTATATATATTTATAAATATAGATAGATAGATAGATAGATAGATATGTGATTAAATATATGTAATTAAAAAAGGGGAAGATGAATGGCAGAGAAGGATGAAGACAAAGACAGAGAGGAGTACATACAAGAAAGCAAGTAAACATGATGTAGGCCCTCCCGTAGACCAATCAGAAAGGAGATACATGTATATCAAAATCACACCAGTGGTGTTATTGAGACTGAACAACCGTGTCATTTTCAGGCTCATTACTCAGTCTGAATGCACTTCAACTGATGGAAAAGAGGGATTTGTTTATTCCATAAGCAGATACAGCGTAAATCCTAAGGGAGAGAGGACAAGTGCATTCTAAGTCAGGTGTGGGGCAAACTGCTTTTGTGGGCGTTTGCAGAGACTAACAACATTGATTCTTTGACTTTGTGTACAAACCTGTTAACTAGCAGGCACACCTTTTTGTTCGGCTTATTCTATATTGCAGGGGCCATTTGAATCTTAAAAAACTTAAAACCATTGACTATCACTGCAATGTGGACTGATCAGAATCAACGAACATTCATTTGTATCAAATATGGATATAATTTAGTGGCAAGTCTGCATGGCAAGTCCACCAGGCCGCCACATAGACCCTTTTCTCAGCTGTTTTGCAGCCCACTCTCATGGCAGCTCCTGATACAGTCACGCAATTGACTCCCTGATTGATTCCCTAACCTTAACTAAGTTGTTTTTAGGCCCACACCTACCCTTTCTAACCTTATCCGACTGTTTTTTAGGCCTGTTTCGCTCAGGTTTACCACAGGTCATCACAGGCTGCAGTTTCAAATTAGCTCCATGTTTGGACCTATGCCTAGATAGACTATGCCATAGATTCATCATTTCATAAGTGACATCAATGATTCAGTCTGTTTTGCACAGCTGAAGGATACAGGAACTTGTGTGTGTGTGTGATGACAAGAAACAACTGCTCATGCTAATACACACATACATTGGCCATATTCAACCACAGAACTCACAGCTGTCATACATTAAACATGCATCTCTGACACCTAATACATATTACATATCGCAACATGCCAACACACATTAAGTGTTTTACACTATCATTCATTCATACATTATTTATTGACCAGGAACATTTTGAGTTGAACACTCGTCAGTGTTCTGTAATACTCCAGGCTTGTGTGTGTGTGTGTGAGAGAGAGAGAGAGAGAGAGAGAGAGAGGATGACACTTCAGCTGGTGTGTGTATGTGAGCATCCAGGCAGGATATTGGCTCTTAATCCTCAGGGGAATTTAAAGCATCTAGTCGCAAGTTCACATCCCTTGTATCCACACACAACTGTGCCATCCAAACTGATCATAGGAAAAGTGAATCAGGTCATTTATACACTAGGAAAATGTACATCAGTCTTTTTTTTTTTTTTTTTTTAACTGGGTTCTTATGTTCTCAATACAGTTCTGCTTGTTTGAAAAGCTTTTCCTTGAGTCAACACTCTCCATTAATGTCAACAAAATGTATTTGACGAAAATTCTTGTAACAAGCTGATAACAAGTAGTAACAAGTACAAATATCTAACCCCCATTCACTTGTATTGACAAAAAAAAAAAAAAAACATTTAAGGCTCCATTTGTTATAATGTGTGTGCAAGGGAGTTCTGCGTTTCGAGCAAACCTTGGAATTTGTCGGTGGATTCCAGCTGCATCAATCTTCATTATCCACAACCCAGACAACTCAGCCTGTCTGCTGAATGGCAATAATAAGCAAATAAACACATGAGGTGTTTGGCTCCAAAGCAAAATATTAACCAAGTAAACCCATTATGGAGAGGAAACAGTTTTTAATTACTCATTTCATAATAGTATTACCCACTAAGGTCCTATCAGAAGTCAGTGGGGGGCTTTCTTCGAGGTGGCTTTATCAGTTTTATTGTAGGTTGTGCATATGCTGAACAGAATAACTGTAATGCAAAACAGCTCCAACTTAAATACAGTATTTGTTATTACATTGGACACAAAGCCACATGCAACACTATCTATCTGCGTATCTAGTTATGTGTATTCATTAAAGACTTGAAAGCCTCTTTTTTTGGTATTTCAGCTTTGATAGTGAAAATATAGAGAGAAAGAAAAAAACAGGGCAAAGAGAGGGGATGTCATGCAGCAAAGGGCCCGAGCTGGACCCGAACCCGGGCCGCTGTGTCAAGGTCAGCCCAGACACGCGCTCTACCATATGGTCCAGCAGGGCGCCCCTTAAAAGGCTCTTTCATGCCACATCTTCACATCTGAAAACATGATTGAAGGGTATAGAGGCCATATGCCATTTACATTGACAATCATGTTATTAACGGCCACATTTTCCAAAGCTTTTGAATTGCATCAACATGGATATAAAATGAAGGGACGTGT
The DNA here is from genome assembly GCF_902150065.1 of Myripristis murdjan. NCBI lineage: Eukaryota > Metazoa > Chordata > Actinopteri > Holocentriformes > Holocentridae > Myripristis > Myripristis murdjan. Next base: position 28,959,223 of record NC_043989.1, read on the forward strand.
AGGTTTAGAATGGGTTAGGCTTAGGGAAATGCATGCCTTTTACTCACATTAAACAAAATACATTCACTGCACAAACAAAAGCTTTTGCAGGCTATTATGCAGTTGTATGGTAAATAGTTGAAAATATTAGGACAGCCAGGTGAGCTGTGTCTTTGTTCTCGCTGATTTATCTACAGTGCAATTTGGATTTCTTGCTCCACATGAACATGAAGCAAAATAACAGACTGTCAGCTTGTCATTGTGGGTTTTCAATAGCCTCCACAGTAAAACTCATATTTACATATAACGTTAGCTGACACATTGCCAGCTCTTACTTTATGTTTTGACTTGTCATCACTTCATTCGACTGAGGACATTTTTTTCCACTGTCAAATTGATTGACAGGGCTTTTTATACCAGGACTGACAGTATGTGACAGCTAACCAGCAGTATAAGTATTTTCAAGTTAATGCACATAATACTTAACATGCACTCATTAAATTTAAGCGGACCTCTATTTTGAATTACAGCAAGTGTTTTTTTTTTTTTTTTTTTTTTTTTTGTCTCCAACTTTGATGTTAAATGCTCATTACTGCAGTGTGTCTGCACTGCACCTCCAAGAAATCACCTGTCAATCACTGTGGCCAGTTTCTTTATCTGTTTAGAGAGAGAACAAAGTGTTTATGCCAACAGTTCTTGTTCTGTTTACTCCAAGAGGTAAAAAACATCACCTCCTGTGTCGCACAGGATTTTAACCAGAATTAACCATCTCACATCAGTGTTTAGGACAGCAGATATAATAGTTTTATGATATAGGCTGAAGCAGTTTTGTGGCATGTTATTTTTGTATTCATATGAAAATGTAACATATTGTTATTTTCAGTGCACACTATGCAAATCTGCCTATGTTTGGACTACGCCTATGTGAGGACCCTTTACACTCATCTGACAAAAACATGGATTTAATGGAGCTTTCCGTTGACTGTCAGATGATCCGACTTCCAAGCTTGAGCTTCCCACCACTGTGCTGCATGCTTTGCATTGCAAACCGACATGGACACATGGAAGACGGTAGAAAAACTGTGATCTGTTCACGGACAGCAAATGTCTTGCTAATGAGAGTCTGCACGACGATGGCTGACGTTGGCCACTAACGCTGTCTTGGCCAGCTACAGCTTGTCATCTTCACTGCTAGTGCTATGTCCATTCATCAGATTAAAATAATATACTGCCATAAATCTACAACATCATAAAATAAAGACTACAGAGAATCCTAGATTGAAGTTGAATGCGATTTCAAATACAAATCAAATCTGAGAGAAAGCTAATCGTGGACCTCGTCAGCCGGTTTGTTGTGACATAATATTTGGGTATTTTGGCAGACTCAGAGTTTTCAGATCTTCTCCATAATTCCGATCTGGAGTTCAAACTTAACTTTCATTGCACTTCTCCATGTAGGAAGTCAGATTTATCCTAATTCTGAGGTCACTTGAGTCTAACATTCTCACTTAAACCACCAATGAGCCATTTATTCCATCTTAAACCCAATTTCTATACCTCCTTATTCCTCTGCAATGCAAAAAAAGAAACAGTAATAATAAAAAATAAAATTGCTATGCACCATTAGTTTTGCCGCTCATTGTATATCATATACGCATGCCCTTGTATTAGTTACAATGCCTGAGCGCTGAATGCTCAGCAGCAGTGCTGCAGGCATTTAAAAGTTGGGACTTTGCCCAAGACCTCATTTGACCATGTAACAGACACCATCACATAATCCACAGGTGACTGTTGACCCTTATTGAGCAGTTAATCCGTAGTAATTCCTAGAGGCTGATAGGTTTTCCATGTTAATGTGCTGGTATGTGTACACACACAGACACACACACACACACACACACACACACACACGGTGAAGTGACTGAAGAAACACATCCCTGCATGCTCATACAAAGGCACAAATTTACCGTATAGATATACTCATGTGAGCAAAGTGTGTGTGTGTGTGTGTGTCTGTGTATGTGCAGTCAGTGTATCATGTTATATCCAGATGAGCAGTTCTTAAAATAGCAACTAGCTTCCCTCCAACTGACATTGTGTACGTCTTTAAGACTCAGGTACTATAGCCTACCCAGACACACTCACTCACACACATTCATGCACAGGCGCTCATGCATGCAGTTACACGTACGCATGGACCTTTGCAAGCACCCAGACACACCTTGAGGCTCAAGTACACTGCAAGCTGACACTATTCACCTGTTCTCACATGCTTGCTCTCTCATATTCCCTCGCCCTCCATCCTTCAGGCTGTGAGTGTGTGTTGTGTGTGTGTGTGTGTGTGTGTGTGTGTGTGTGTGTGTGTGTGTGTCGCTCTCTCGCTCTATGATCTTTGCAGCATGTTTATTGATGCCAGCGACCCCTGCTTGGCAGCCAGAGATCACATAGCACATGTGACACGCAAACACACACCCACTCACACATCCGCACTCACAGTTCCACGTAACCTGAGCTCAGTCACCTTTGGTTTAAAGGGGGAATCACACAAAGGCATTGTGCTGGATAGAATTATATTGTTGTCATGGTTGGTTTGGTACAATGGCAGTTTGGGAAATTGGCTTGGATCTTATTTTGCCTGCAGTAGCGCTCAACAGCTGCATTGCAACATTACCACAACTACAGTTTGACCACGATGCCAACCACTGAGATTTTGTGCAGAGTAGGTTTAAAGACCTATTCCACTTATAATTGTATTTTTAATATGTTTTGCTAGAAGAGCTGCGGTTATAGTGTTCTGCTTATCATAAATCAGGGAATTTGAACCATGTGCCACGGAGGGCCAAGAGTCTGCAGGTTAAAGGACTGTTTTTGTGGTCAAAATGCTACGTCCTACTTGCACTTGCACTGCACTGTCACACCGGTAACCAATCACAGCCTGAGTATCTCACTATTGATTTGCATGTTTCATTAAGTGTTCTAACATTTGCAACACATTAACATTAACAACACATTATTAGCTGACTGATAATGTAGTCAAGCCAAAGGATCATGTGATCAGTTACCCTTAGGTTTAGTGTGTAAGACATAAAATTCACATCCACTTGTAAGTGACCCTGTACAATTTGCTCTTCTTCAGAATTGGTTTCTGGTTTGCACATGTATGGATGAATTACTTCTGTACTACCTCTTGTTATTGTGTAGCATACAGTAGCTAGCGAAACAGAGAACAAGCGGAGGTTTGTGTGTTTGATGAGCAGGTGATCAGGTATGTGAGTAGCGGAGGGGTGGGTGGTGGGTGGAGATATGAATAGAAGTGGGGGCTATTTTCCTAGTCATAGATCTGCCAATACTAAATGAAGGAATGGTGTAGACTTATGTCTAAGCCATTTTAGACATGAAGGGATTTTTTTTTTTTTCCATGGAAAAAAAAAATCTTAAAATGTAATTTGGTTGAACAGAGATGACCTAGATGGTTTCCTCTCACAATTTTATTTTGTTGAGGGTGGAAAAGGCCTTGAATCAGCTTTTTGACGATCATTGCACATAATAACTCTCCAGTTAAACGCAGACTACTGAAATTCTCTGAGATAGTTGGGCAGCTGTTTCACACAGGGTCATCCACCTCCCAGTTCAAAGCTAGAACACGACGAGGCAAGCTTAATAGAAGTCGGACTTTCACTGCAGCTTGAATCACTGAAATTGAACTATTTCTACTGTACTACTCGTAACTAGCATGTGTTTTTGTGTGTATGTACATCAGGATGAAATTCCACCAGATCGAACATGGGGTCTCACTGCTTCCTGTCTGTCGGGCTGATCCCTCTGGCCCTCTAATCAGCTGATCTGTGGTTCGGTCTCCCTGCAGGAAAGTAGAGGCCACTAGCAGTTGTCATGTGCAACCCAGTCCCAGAAGCTGGGAGTGTCTTCCTCCAGTTCCTGTGGGACTATGAATGCAGCCATTCTGTCTTGCAGGCAACTGGTTCCAGAAGTTATGTAGATTTTTTAGTTTGGATTGTAGACAACGTTTTTTTTTTTTTTTTTTTTTTTTTTTTTTTTGGTTAAGGGTTTGTTTGTCTTGTCTCTGCCTTTTTCAATTTTTCATGGGCGCAACCCACTTACATGTTCCTTACAAATGTGGCACCATTTAAATGGGAAATAAACAGGCTTTCCAAGGGTATAAGATTTATTGCCAAGAAGCATTGTTACAACAAAGAAATAATCTACCAAACACAAATTTCCTTACTTTTTGTGCGATGTTTAGATTAAATCATAATTTACCTCTTGTGTGGCCAATTAACTAGCCAATTTGCTCTAAGGTGGTCCAGAAAAAAACCTCTGCACAGATTATTGCCTTTAAATGTGAACTGACTTGAAAAACATTGTTGAAGTAGTGTGCAAAAACATAAATTGTTATATAGCAGGCTTCACAACATGTTTTCATGTAGCTGTGGTCAAGAGGGAACCTCCGCCTCATCTCTCACGCCCTCGTCTTTTACGTCACTGAAGTTAACCAGAGGCATTTTTGAAGGGATTCAGGAGATTTCAGGAAGTGATCTGCGTTTAGCGTTGCTATCAGTTACCACAAAAATGAGTACAACATGGACTAGTGAGAGAGCGAGAACAGAGTGCAGTCAGTAAAGAACACATGTACAACTGCACTGAATATGTTCAACCCTTACCTACATCACAAACTAAAACATAGTTAAAGTGCTTTACACAACAAGTACAAATAATGCATACCATCAAGAGCATTAAAGTAAAACATAAAAAAATGTGGAACATGGGACCTAATAAAACATAGCGAACAACAAATACATAAAAATAAAAAAAAGTCATGCAATAAAAAGTAAAATATTAGTAGTAAAAGATGGATAGGAAACAACAGAATCTGGTAAGTAGGTTTTGAGGAGTGATTTAAAAAAAGAGACAGAGTTTGCTAACCTTAGCTCCTCAGGTTGGGCGTTCCACAGCTGGAGACGGGAGACGGTCTTTTGACTGAGGCCTGAATACATGGAGTTACAATAGTCTAAGTGGGATGTGATGAACGCATGGATGACTTCTCACAATGATGCTATTGCATGAATCTTTTTAGTGTGTGAACAATTGTCTGTGTACTGCAGCTTGATTTATTTTTAAGAGCTGGAAGCAATACATTTGCAAGAACTGTAGGCTGAGCTATAATCAGAAGGTAAAAAATTGCACTGGCATCTATTGATCTCGGTGTAACTGCACATCAGTGAGTGCAATTAAGTGCAAAAAAGTGAGGATGTGACAGCAAGGACAGTCATCTTAAATCTGAACTACAGTGTATGTATACAAGCCTAGACTGAGGTAAACTCCAGCTGGTGAATTCAAGCTAAAGCTAAATGTAGGAGTAAATCAGATTAAAATGCTGATAATTTATCCAGTCATCCTATCACTAGTCTCACTCACTGTGATTGTACCATGTAAACAGAAGCCATATTGCTGCTGTGCGGATGCAGGATGAATTGCTCTCACGCAGCACCTGTTTTGCTGTAATTTGTATGGGATACAAATGACAGCAAACCCAACATTTGTCACACATCTTCTTAGATAGATAGCCACACAGACTGTGTGGAGTTATGAGTGTTTGCATAAGATGATGTAGATGGAAACTGGTAGAGTGACAGAGACAATACATTTTGTACCCCTAAATCGTTTTAAACCTGATGTGGGAATCTGTGTGTATGGGCCTTTCATTACAGTGCTTCCCTTATATGGAAAAAGCCTATATTTTACTTACGGGTATATTCTAATGGGATGGATGCAGAATCACTTGATGAGATTATGCTGTAAATAGCTGAAACTGAGCTATATTTTGCAGTGTAGCTCATGCCATTTTGCTAGTGCTTGCTAACCCCAAATATTTCCGTGACGGCGTCACCAGTGTCGCCTGATCTGCAGTGACATCGTCATGTTGTGGAACGCTGACGATCAGAAAGGTTGGTCAGCAACCTGCTAATCATTGTTGCAAATGAGCGATGAAGGAAGGAAAAAAAAACAACGTGCAATACTCAAGAAATGCAGTGTGTCAGTCCTACGTCCATCATAAAGCACTGCCACTATGCTAAGGCTTGCCAACACAACCTAATTATGTCCAGTTCATTCAGTTAGTGAAAAATATGTGATTATAATGTTCCATGTTGCTCATGTTTCTGGACTTCTCTTTTGGTAGATCATGCTGTAGGGATGACTTAAAACGGGCCAATAGCTCATCAAAGCCTATTAATGTCACAAGATATTATTAGTTATTATCACACAGTACCTCTTCCTCGTCCAACAATTTCCAATATTCTGTGGCAGCCACCTAAACTCTACCTGCCAAATGACTACTGAAGTATGCTGATTTGAAATAGGACACCTGCTCTATACATGTCAAGTTCATTTATTTATATAGTTTTTCATCACAGTAGCATGTCTCGAAGGACTTTACAAAAACAAGCCTACCTGGATCTAACTAATCAGTCAATCACAGAACAAATGAGGTAGCAAACTCAGACACAAGGAAAACAAAACAAAGGACAAGGCATAAAAGCGTTCATGAAAGAAAGAAAAATACTCTTAAAGCTTTTTTGCTCATCATCAGTGAAGACAGCAAGGCACATTTTTTTCATTGTTATCGCAGACCTCATTTTTTAAGGTGTTCCTTTTTACATGTATTCACTTGTCTTTATTAAGGTCATGGGGGTCAGGAGCCTATCCCAACACACACTGGGTGGAAGGCAGGGAAGCACCCTGGACAGGTCGCCAGTCTATCACAGGACAGATAAACATAGACAAACACACCCACACACACAACTAGGGGTAATTTAGTATCTCCAGTTAACCTGGCCTGCGTGTCTCGGGGCTGTTGGAGGAATCCAGGGCTCCCGCCTGAAATCCATACACACACAGGGAGAACATGCAAACTCCAGGACCCAGGACTTGGGGTTTTCATGGGTCTGTTATCTGGAGACCGCACCTGCCCTGAAAATATCCCCATAAACCTTCCCCTGCTTGTTTTTGACAGTTTTGTATTCCCTGCATATGAGTCTGTTTCAAGTGGAATCCAGGTGAAATCTGTGCCCCGGGGTCCTGTGGTCCCATGATCCGGCCATTCCATTATTTTTATGTCCTGCCACATATCACTATGGGACCTTGCATGCGGGCCTTTATATCATTATGCCAGTACGTGTTAGTACGTCTGTCAATTTATTTGTGGAGACATTCTTTCAGTTTTTCACAAGAATACATTATAATAAGTAGGCACAGGATGGCTTTGGTAGTAAAAACCCTATCGAGCAGTGGGATCCCAATTGGCAGCGACACCCCAATGGGCAGAGGGGGCACCATGCAGCAGTAAGAACCCAGCAGGCAGCAGGCCAACAGTTTTCCTCCACACACTCAATACACAAGCCAAAGTCTCCCCTCTGCAAGACACTGTCAGTATTTCACTATTGTGCAAATTAAGCCAAGATCAAATGTGCGGTGTGTTCCTCGCTGTCAGTTGTCTAAATGTAGTATGTGATATACTTTTGAGGTTAGCTCATTATGTCTAATGCGTTGGTCCACTGCCTCTGTCTTACAGAGCTCATCAAAAGCATATATTCTTGTTCTCCGCACCACCGGCATGCTGTAGTTCAAGGAGCTCCAAAAGAGGGCTGCTATGTTCGCTCCTGACCGAAGACGAAAAACACTATTTCATGATTTATACCGCTTCATGAAAAAAACATGACAGTGAAACAGTGGACCCACCGACCAGGCAGCCTTTTGTTTTTGTACATGGTGTTTCTTTCTTTTTCTTTCTTTCTGACCTTTGACAGAAATTGACAAACGTACTAACAGATAACTGGAATAATGATGATGTTTTTCATGCCAGGTCCCATCGTGGCATGTAACAGGATATAAAAATATACAGTGTATGCGGTATACAGTTTGGTTTACATACATAATCAAAACTAGACAGGCTCTGTGGATTAGTTACTGACTGAAAACACATCCCCGAAAAAGAAATGAAGATAAGGAGACTGATTCTTTTCCTTACAATGCAAAAAAAAGTGCAACTGCAGCTTTGTAATGGATTTGACCTTTATTGACTTTTTGGGGGTAAAATCATAAAATTCTTTCTAATTGGATTCTAGATTTTCTATATACATTCAAGCAAACACTGCTTTATGAAAGAAACAATGCTTTCTGCTTGCTGCCTAACAGAAGATAAAACACAAAGAGCTTAGAACAGCTGTGTAACACTTGTTGAGCTTTATCCAAGTCATTTAGATATCCTCGTCTGTGATGACACAGTTCTTTAACATTTACTTTTATTTTTCTCATGTGGTATCTACCTCTCCTTCATATGGTGACAGTGAGACCTACATAGCATGATAGAAGGCCTCAAAAAAAAAAAAAAAAAAAAAAAAAAAAAAAAAGAAACCGAGACTGAGGGCTCTTTAATATCACAAAGAGGATTTGTCTAGGCCTGCTTATTGGTTAGCGTCAGGCCCTCTAGTGACTGGGGGCCCCTGGTGGACATTGCCCTGAGGCCTGAGCCCTGTGCATATCATATTCAGGTTTTGTCTCTTTGATAACAAACACTTAAAATATGTTTTTATTCAAATGTGTATGTTACTCCTACAGCACATGGATACCTTCGTATATTCGCAGACAAATTAATACATACATACTGAGACATTTGGCCTTTGAGATAAACTGTGGACCAGACACACACACACACACACACACACACACACACAGTGCTAAATTATTCAAACAGGTCTGTCCTTGTTAATCTTTAATTTTGCAATTTAAACTTTACTCATTGTCTTTAGCAGGCACAGGCAGCCATATGCATCTCCTGCCAAGAGGATGCAGGCTTTCCAACCAAAGATTACACCAGGTGATTTAACTGATTAGCATCACTTCCACCAGAGAGGAAGGACTGAGGCCTTTTTTTTTTTTATATATAGTATCATCATGTGCTACATTCCTAAAATCTGCACAACCAAAAGGAAAAGTTTTGCAACTCAGTAAACCATAATTACTAGTGTAAATTTAATTTTAAGTTTTTTAATCAAATCTTTACTCAATAAACACACCATACAGATTTGTCTAAAAACACTTAAAGGTAGAAAAACAATATTTCTTAACAGCTCAAAGGGTATTTGAATGAAATATTATTGTTATGCTCATTTTTACGAGCAGTGCACACAGCCTCTAGAGAGCCTGCTCACAGAGAATGGCTGTCATCGCTGTGTGTTTGTGTGTGTGCCTGTATCCCTGCTGCTAACACAGCTTCAGGCTGCCTGGACCTTAGAGCAGGCATCAGCATCATGAAAGCCACGTTTGTGCACCTGCTTGCCCACTAAGCCGAGCTTCATCTCAGCTTTGTCTTAAAGCTGTCGACGGTTTAGGCCCAGACTGCACTGCCAGCTCTCTGCTGTCCTGTGAGCCTCCACCTCCTCTCAGATCCTCCACTGCAACCTGGTCACAGGCTTCAAAGCAATACTGTACAAAACACTGGGAAAGCAGCCTTTTCCATGGACAGTGCACATCTTCAAAACACAAACTTAAAACCTTATTTATTTCAGGTAGCTGTGAACTTGAACCTTTTGACCATACGTTATTGGTTGTTTTCATTTATTTTAAATAATTTCATTGCGATACTGTTTTTTGTTTGTTTTTTTTTTAATTCTTGCACTCTTTGTTTTGATTATATGATTATTTTGTCCATGTCTGTGCATGTTTTCAGGAAGCTAATGGATATTAAGGATCACCGGAAATCGTGGAGTCAGTGTAGCCAAACTTTCAAGAGAGACCACTCTATGAAGAAATGTGAGGATGTGACAGCAATACAACAGAAAAGAATTCTCCATCCTCCTGTCATGATGTATTTCATAACCTCACAGACCACCGCCATTTATGATGCTGCCCCGACTTTTGCCTCTTTGTAGCAGCTCCGTTATTACGACCTCCTCCACCACCACCATCTTTGTCTTTGGACTCTGAGCTGCCCTCTAGTGGTTTATTGCTTAACATCCATTCCAACGTAAAGGATGCATGGAAGTATGTGGGCGCAGATGGTTACATAAATTAAAATGGACATATTTATTTTCATGCGTAAAGGGAGCATAAATGAGCCTTTCCGCAGATTTTGTCGATTCCGTAATACAGCGTCAACGTGTCATTATTTATCAGACAACGTGAGGTCGCTTAACTTTAAAATGTAGTAATAATTCATTATAAGCTGCTGTCCAAATGACATATGGCGTCCATTTTTGCATGAGGACAGGTTCATCAATCCATAGAAAGTATCACATACTGTATATAACGTATGCAGCACCTGCATCATAATATCATAGCGCATTCGAGTCGACAGGAGAGATCCTGGCCTCGTTCAACCGGACCAGCTGACCTTGACCTTGCTGGAGGTTTACATACACACACACACACACACACACACACACACATACACCTGAACATGGAAACTGCCCAGTAAAACCATAGATTCTTAATGTCTTCTACTTATTAACTGCCCTGGAGCAGTTGGTGTTGATGCAATGCTCAAAGGCACCACAGCAGTAGTTATTAGGGGAGCAGATAGTGCTTCTTATATATTTCCTCAGCCTGATATTCCTACAAGGAATTCAAACCAATCACCTTTCAACCTCAAGCTCCCCTCCGAAACCTTCAGTTCCAAGGATACATTATTCTTGGATGCATTTCTCATAGCTGTACTTCCCTTGTCTTTCATAATAAATCACTACTGCATGATGGTTTGCTGTCTCCCAAGTGGTTGTCTGTGTGTGTGTGAGTGTGTTGGTGAGTGCATTTTTGGTGCACGTGCACATGTGTGCGCGTGCGCGTGCTTGTGCGTGTGTTCATTTTAAATGCCAGAAGTCGACGGAGTCATTCAACCTCGCTTCCTAATGAATAATTTATGCAGATAAGTCAACAACCAAATTGACATTGTAGTTTGCAATGGAAACCATCAAATCGAGACAGTATGCACGAAGGTGTGGCTGTTTTAAAATGCAGAAGAATTAAAAATGTAACACGCTAATGAGCACAGAGACATTGGGCGTCCTTGCACAAAGTAACACAAGGACGCGGGTAATAAGAAAGTATAATCATAGTAGCTGCACATAATTAGCATGGCAAAGATTTAAAAATAAAAAGCCTCTACTAAGAAATCCTAATGAAATTATATCAGCTGAGGTTCTCATTGATGGAATCAGGAGCCTGCTGCGTGATGTGTAAATGGTCTTGATTTAAATAGGCACAGGAACACACACACACACACACACACAGATTTTCACTGCTACAATAAGATTACCGAATACGTTCACAATATCTACTGACAGCCAACACGGTTGAAACTTTCTTGTTTCTATAAAAGGAAAATCCACCCTGAGCAAAGAAGCTGTGTGCAAAATGAAAAACTCTCTCTCAAAGCCCTAAACCAAGACTGACGTGACAGCAGAGTCTCGTATCTCCATTTTCATCTTTCAGAGAAATTCATTTATACTCACACTCACATCTCGACTGAACTCCTCAAGCCCACATGAGGAGCGTGAACTGTGTTGGAGCTTGGAATTCACCCACATCACCTGTAACACGGCAACTTGAATCTCTGTAGTGCTGTTGTCTGACGCCCATGTTACATATGCCATGTACTGCCATGTACTAAAATTCATGTTTTTTATTTGACATGAAATACTGTAATTTCGCCACGCAACTTCACACCGCAGCGAGCTACTGAATACTGAGAACAGACAATGAATGACAAGACAAACTGCAACACTGAAATGTTGAAATGCTGCACTGAAATGAAACTTGATTTTTTTTTTTTTTTTTTTTTTTTTTTGTAGTTGTGTGTAAAAGAGCAGTACGTGCTCATCAAACCTCATGTGAAGTGTGTAAGAGGCAAACCTGTCAACACAGCAGAAGTGAGGGATACAGTTGCTCAGTGGATTTCCATGGATCATCTCTGTTGAAGACAACAGGCTGAAAAAACATCAACAGGGAATCATCCATCATATAAACCCCACTTGAAAAGCAACAGTTATTTCCAAAAGACACCTTTACTGCTTTCACCACTGCTACTATGGCTACTAACACCATTAGCACTATTAATACTACTACAAGCACATTTAGTACTATTGGAGCTGGTAATGCAACTTCTAATGCCACCACTTAGATTACCATTCCTATTACTGTTATTGCTTTGACTACTACTACTACTACTATTAATATTATTATTATTATTATCATTATTATTATTATTATTATTATTATTATACCTACTACTAGTCCTGGTGCTACCACTGTCTATGCCCCTATATTTTGACCAGCACAAAAATGCTAGTCACATAAGGCCATGAGTAATAAGAAAATTACCAAATTAATAAAGTATAAATAATAATTGGATAAGATTGTGGGTTTTGAGCCTTGGCTATAATATAATTTCCATATTAAATGACCTGTTGTAATTGCTATTTAACATACCAGGCTCAGCAGTCAGATACAAAGAGAGGGATACACACACACACACACACACACACACACACACACACACAGAGAGAGAGAGAGAGAGAGAGAGAGAGAGACTAATCAGTAATCCCCTCTTCTCCCAGTGCGGTCACTCTGCTTACCGCTGTCTATCTCCTGGACGCAGAGAGATTACAGCAGGTCCAATTGTCCTCTCTGCCTAATGTCCTTGCACAGGGCTACTTCCTGGTTGTACCTAAATGAACTGTGTGTAGAATAAATGAAGCTCAACAGGGGCAGGATTTAAACAGGCAGGCGCAGCAAGCTGGCTTTTAACTCTTTGAGGCAGGGATGCCATCCCTTTATTGCCACTGAAAGTGGGAAAAGTCAGATTACTGGCTGCCTCTCCCAGCACAGACAGCGATGAGAAGTTCAGACCAGCGCCACAAACACTTTTATTGTCTCTGCAACTCCAGCCATGCTTATTTACTGGGGGAAGTTGTCGTAAGCCCTGTCCACATGGGATTGATATTAGTTTGAAGTCAGATATGTATAAAAAAAAAGTCTTCCACACACAATATAACCGGCAAACTGAGTTTTATTTTTGACCTGGGTTTCTGGGGAATTGATTCGCTGCGCCACAGAGAAGCAGTGAGTGGAGTGTGTGTGTGTGTGTGTGTGTGTGTGTGTGTGTGTGTTGCCCTCTGTGGAACTGATAGTTTGTACAGTAAAAATTGCTCCTGTCAGAAAATTTAGAGGCAGTAGTGGAGTTTACAGCAGGCAGGTTCGGGTACAAACCTCAAGTTTTCAAGCCTAGAGAATAACACAATGCAACACCTTGATCTTAAATAATCGTTCCTAATCTCAATCTCTTATCCTGTGCAAATGCAATTTCACAAAACAAAACTTTTGTAAATCCAGTTTTAAGTGGGGATTTCCTTATTTAATTATTGTTCTTAAGTACTGTCTTCATCATGCACCAAGATGTGAGAGAGCTGCTAAATGTAATAAAGTAGAGTTTTAAAGGGCTGCATTTACACACCCATAAAGGCCATTCCAGCAGGGCTTGGGGGGCTTTAGTTCCCCTTGTAGGGTAACAACATTGTTGGGATCAAGACCAACCAACTGTCCAGCAAAGTGACAATATCCCGCTTGCTGGAACTGAAAGAGCTCCAGGTCTTAAGCTGCAGGTCTGCAACAACATGTTAACTAATGTTTGCCTTGCTAAGACTGCCTTACTATGTGTTCAGATCAAATGTGAAGCGAGAACATACTAATCCAATGCAACAACTTGAGTAGACACTGATTTGCATGTGATATGAATTTCCATGTAATGAATGATGGGAAATTTGCGTAATTGCAGTATTTGAGCGAGTCCATGATGCAAAACGTCATTTCACATTTGGTCTGAACACAGTTTGGAGGCCTGTAGTAGTAGGTTTGAGGTAAGAAAGTCCACAAGAGCTATTAGATGAGCTGATGTGCCAACAAATGAATACTGCAGGTTGTTGAGGCTTGCATTCCAGGTGCAGCTGGAGAGTCCGTTTTTATTCCTCCCACTCCCATTTGACTGAGTTTTGTGATGTTTTCACTAAATTATGACAGATAAAAAAACATTTTAGTGGAGAAAAAAAATGCATATTTCAGTTAGCCGTCCCTTTAATTTCTTGTTCTGTGCAAAAAGCTGAATTTATAGTCTCCATACTCAACATTTTTCTTATGCTGCTTCACCATAACCACAGTTCTTTACCTCGATGTAACTGCCATCTCAATCTCTCTATCTTCCTCTTCTAGTTTTTATTCTACTGTCCTACCCTGACTCCTCCAACCTCTTTCTGTCTGTCGATAACATTGATGTATGCTGAACCTTGACCTCCTCCTCATCTCCTTCACTATCTAGCTTTCCGTCACACTTTGTGTTGACTGAGTGTAATAAATTCCTCCTGGTCAGTCTCCTGCTCTCTTCCTCACCAACCCCCGACACCCATCCTTGTTTTTTTTCCTGTCTCCATTCCTGTGACAGCAGTACTGAGACCCTCATATGTAAATACATGACAATCTCGAGACTGGAAGAAGATTATGTACACACCACTGGGGAATGAAATACGTGTCGGACTGTGGCGAGCCTTTACGCGCTGCAAATTGAAACCCATATTTGCATGACGCAGTTTTACATTGCTATAAAACCCCCGTGTTCAAACACCAACAAGCCCTGTCAACCCCTGAGTGTGATCATCGCATGACAGTGAGTTATCATGCAGCCGTACTCATGCACCATGCAGCCATAGTAGTCATATGGTCACGAAGCATGGTGCATATGCATTCTAATACTCCTGTTGACACTTAGACTAATTCTCTAATCCTCGCTGTAGGCACCACATGTATATTTCAAAGGTATGAGGGATTGGATTTTCTCCAAACAAATATGCATCTAGTGACTGATCCAACTCGAGGTTCTTTATAAGCCCTGTAAGCTTCCACCTTAAGGCATATTTCTTTTTCCATTTTCTTTTGATGTGTACTATAGCAGGTTAATACATGACACAATTGCTGCAGTTTTCTGCGAATTTCATTCATTTGCCGCTGTAGCGTTGAGCCTTACAAAAAGGAAAATGAATACTATCGAGGTTAAATCAAGCTGTTTCAGAGGTAACCATGTTGACGAGAGCCATTTGAGCTATTCTGCTACTCCTACCAGTGAAACAGGTTACAATTTAATTTAAATAGTAACCTATTCATTACTAGTATTCTTGTGCCTAGAGATCAGACGTGTGCCACTTGTACACTGTATAAAAGATTTATTAAATGTCCATCTTCACATACAAGCTGTACTCACTTATTTTGCAGATCAATAGCCCCAGAGACCACAGAATTAAACCTTTTACAAAGTTTGAAAGACTTCACAACCGAGCCCTCTGGAAACTAAAGTTCTTCGTGGCGTGTGGTTGGGGTGGTGCAGGTGGTGAAGAGGGTAAGACATTATTGGTGAGTTTCTATTTGAGTCTTATGTTGTGATTTGTCTCATGCTGTGTTGAGAAGATTTCCTGCCTGTGACCACACTGTCACCTTTGAAATCTCAATTAGCAGAGGTGTTATGTTCTTTTGAGTCCACACTAATCAGGAATCTGAAAATGTGTTTATTCCATTATTCCTCCTTTTAGCCCCTCTGTTCATAGTAATATGGTGTCTTTGGGCTCTATTCTTGCAGACCGGGCACAGCGCAGCCCACTGGTTGTTGCCAAGTGGATTTTGCAATTTTGGCACACCGTGCGCCGTGGTGCAAGTACTCCTCCGTTCCTCCTACCAGCGCAAGGGAGGAGAGAAGGCGTGGAGTGGGTTTGAGACAGCCGATTCCCTTTAAACCAATCAAATGAGCCCCTGTCCTCGCCTTCAAAATGCGCTGTGTGAAGGCGTAATGAACGTTTACACAATTGACATGGAGGTCTACTGCCACAGGCAGAGCGGAGCCGGCGTAGTGCAACTTTGGCTGACTGGCGCGCAGTGTGCACACGTCACTAAAGCCTCACAGGCAGGTTTCCGGAATGTCAGGCACATTAACAATGCAATAAATACCCACAAAAAACACTATACCACATAAATTTATCTCCATATCGACTGTCCCATCACAACTGATGTCAGATCAAAGGAGATTGGCACCGTTTGTGCTGATTGTGAGGTTTGGTGATGTGTGCGCACTGCCCGCCTGTCAGCCAAAATTGCACTATGCCGGGTCCGCTCCGCCTTGCGCTGAAAGTAGACGTGGTTTCAGATGGCGAGCTTTGGGCACACCTCGGCGAAGCCTTTTGGCATGAAAATGTCACTGCGCCAAGCTGAATCTGTTGACACCTCCCCCTGCTGCAACGCCACTCCCATCTCAGCGCATCTCGGTCTGCCAGAATACGAAACTGTGCGCCCCTCGGGTTGTGCTAGTCAAAAATAGCTCTGCACGGGGTTCGCCTCACTGTGCCACCCTGCGCTACGCCGGGAAAATAGAGCCCTTTGTCCACAGAAAATGATCTCCCAAATTTATGAATTTGCAAACAGTGGATTCACGTCCAGCAAAAACAGGGGAAGCAGAGAGTTTTGTGACTTAAGGCGAATAATGCATGATTGCCAAATGATACTGGCCAGAACCAACATGGAGGTCGAAGTCATACAAGTATTGTTCTGCACATGCTTATAAAAGAAAGTAAAGTCTTTTTTTTTTTTTTTTGGTGTTTTGGTATACATGGTCAACTTTTCTGAAACTTTATTTTACATCCACACAAGGCTTTTCACAATTTGACACAAAAGCGGCATTTTCAGATTTGTGCGGATTAGTGTGGACTTGAAGTGTGTAGCGGCCACACTTTGGGATTTAGGCTGCCTAAATCTTGGTGCAGCTTTAATGTGTCCATTGGAACCCCAGATTCAAGTCTGTGGTCGTACATTAATACTTTGACTAAAGCTGAGCCAAAAAAAAAAAAAAAAAAAAGAGCACTACATACATGCACTGAACTGTGCTGCCATCCCAATCTGTTCTCTACTTCTGCAAAACTTGAATAAATATTCTAAAAGTAAGCCTAGAGGTAAGGACTGGAATTCTAATTGAAGGCTTCACTTCAAACTCAGTTTCCATTTGGAAAAAGGAAAGTTAAATATTCCTTGCTCAATTTTTAAAACAAAACTAATGAGTACAACATATCATTTCAGCAGTCTATGAGTAACAGCCTCAGCATAGTCACCAGGCATCTGCAGCTTTCACAACACAAACTTTAAAGTCTGTTAATACCTCTTGGAACTGGATTTAGGATCAGTTAAACATTCAAAACACAATGAAATTGGCATAAACATGCCGTTTCAACCTTAACTAAATGCAATTAATTTTACAAAACTGCAACTACAGCTAAAAGTATAAGGAAAAGGACACCAGGAAACTAAATATTTAAAGCCCTTAAGTCCAACTGTGTATAGCAAAGCAGACATAATGATAACAAAACCTGTGGGAATACCTTGGGTTATCTAAGAGCAGGCATACATTAGGGTCATAGTTAATTTAACAAATGTGAAAAATGTATTATTTTGACGTCCAATAACTTAATTTAAGACATTCTAATCATTTAAGATTTGTCATGCTTCTTGATGACCCATAGATAACCTTAACATCCATCATATTCCATAGTGAGCTTGACTGTCATGCAAGCCATTACTTAATGCCTTTTTGGGATTTTTTTTCCAGCTACACTCTAATGGCTCTCAATCTTTAATACCAAACCGCATTTCTACATTTCATAATTTGTTCTACAACGTAGGATGTCTGTAACTGCGTGTTGGTACCAGTAGATCTTGGTGGCTTGGCAGCAATGGTCTGCAGTGGCATTTTCCCTCATGTTACTGCTTTATGCGAGCGGGTCATCAACCTTGTGAATGCCATGGTACCTGACAAACATTACCTTGGGAAATATCACATATAAAAGCACATCTCATCATTCACGGGAGGAGGGAAACAACTGAACGAGGTCCAAGACGAGATTCACTTGAGGCTATATTTCACTTTGAAAACTGTGACATTACAAGTTGATTGCAGGAGTTTGTCCAAGACAACAACCGCACCTGAATAATCTTTGGCAGGTTTATTGAAGTTTCTTTAATTTACATTTTTCTTCAGTCAGCTAACTGATACTGGCGCACTTCCCAGCTCCTCCATGTCAAGTCGGAAATGAACCTTTCTTCCATATTACAATGAACTTGCGCTTGTCAACTTTTAGCCGTGAACTGTGGAGTCTGTCACGTCCCACAATGATAATGCACAATTAATTCAAATCATGGCTCTTTGACTTTAAGGGTAGGAGGGAAGTTAGGAGACTTGGCGGAAAAAAATGGCAACACTTCAATTGAGACGGTACATTGTGGAGATGCTGAATGGTGAACTTAAGGCATACTGTTTCATGAATGATGTGTCACTTTCTTGTGATAGAGTGAGCTGCCTTAAACCTGAGACACTGCATCTCCATCCATCAAGTTGTGAGTGCCGCAATTAACATCTTGCTTTTCATTTCGGAGGCTGTAAAAGCAAGTCCAAACCTGCCTCATGGGAGTTTATGTAATAGTCATAAATTTTTGCCTACAGAGTCATGTCTGTGGACAAAAACTGTCCATATGAACACACATTAACTTTGATATGACATGATTTGAAATGGACTTTCAAACTTTCCTCACAACAGTATTCCATCACTGTAATAAAGTCGTCCACATTCGTTTTCCTAAAAGCAGCAGCCCTGTTGTGTTTTGATGACTTGAAATTGTGAAACCATCCTTCCACTGGAAAATAGTCCCTGGGGAGACCTTTGATTTACATGGCCAATTATCAGTCCCGTGGTTTATGAATGGCGATGGCTTTGTTAGCTGCAGAAGCAGAATGTTACAACCCAAAATTGGTTTTGATTATGTGCTGATTATTAGTTGTGAAATCTTTAGTTTGTCCACTTGATTTGCAAAATGCTTTGTTTGCAATGTAAAATGTGGGTAAATTGTATTTAACAGGCCAAAAAGCTCTGCAATTATATTATACTGAAACTCTGGTGGTGTTAATGGCAGCAGGTAACACTTTGTTGCTGTGTGGACAAACAATGCACGCACCCCACGTTACACACAAAATGCGTGTGCATGTGTGTTCTCTGCCTTGTTTCAGGACATTAACATTATCTTCCATAAGCAATTATCTTGCTTATGGAAAATCCCTCAAAGAAGTGAAACTGCATTGGAAACAAGAGGGATTATCTTTCCATGCTTATACAAAAAAAATGCAGCATGAAAATGGACTCTACATGGATGGGATGATTCTCCAAAGTCATGGCACTTTGACATGCAGGAAAGCAGGAGAGATGAATTGCATACTAATTGTATCTGTAACATAATATATGAGGGCTAATAAATGTTTTACTATTAACTGATGTATATTGCAGTACACTGCTAATGTATAATTCATTAAATGGCTTGAAGCTTATATAACTTAGAGATTTACCCATTTAAACACCCTTCAGTTTTCAGACTCACCCAGAGGAGATGCAAGGAAGGATACGAGGCAAATAACATCATCACATACATACAAACACGCCACCATTAAAAATTCATAAGGCGTAGTACTGAATCATGTAAACAGTGATCACATATACACATACACACACACTCAAAACCATGTGTGATTAATGAGCAACTCTACATGACAGGCAGTATTACTTACCACTGGACAAAGTGATTCCTTCAGCTCCTTATTGATATAATATTGGATTCACTTGGCCTGCACACGACACACACACACACTCCCATGTAAACACACTGCTTAAGAGGCAGGTCAAGAGGTGTTTTTACACTGTAAATTCAGTGGACAGATTATACACAGAGAGTGAGAGATGGGATGAAGGTCAGTGTTCAACAAATATCAATCTTTTGGATTAAGAGATGACAGAGAGGGTGGGGAGGGACAGGATAGAGGGATAAAATAAGAGTGAAGGAAGAGAAGAGGGTGACAAGGAAAGACAAAGGCTGTGTCCGAAATCACTCCCTAATCACTATATCGTGCACTATATAGTGATTACGCCATTTTGTAGGGGTGTCCGAATGTTTAGTGATTATTAATGTTCACTGCTCAAAGAACGCCCTTCTTTCTTCTCAGAAAGAAAAGGGACACCTTGTTTATTGTATATTAAAATCAATAGAGTTAACTTTAGGGGTACGCAAAGATTAAGAGGTCAGAAGTGCGTACCTCAGATTACCCTAAGAGCTAAACACTCATCATGCCAAGACTACATGCAGATTAAAGTCAGACCCAGTGATTCACTCAGCTACTCTAAGATTAAGTGTTCAACTGCAACAAATAGCTCATATGGCGTAACCCCTTGAACTCTGATTTCCCTGAAATTTCCCCTTAAAAAGCTAAGTTTGATTTTTTCCCATATTGTACAACAATGTCACATCCATACTGTGTAACTGCTGGCTGCATTGAAACTGCATCACACTTATATTGAATAAAATATTCAAACCCAAGATGCACTGTTTTATGGCTGCAGTATTAGATCAAATAGAGAATATTTAGAGGTGTTTGCAGGACATATGTAGTAACTTTGGAAACCTTGGGGTCTCCACTAGAATACAAAATAATGTTCTGTGGGTTTGAACAAAGTTCAGCTGTGCAGCAGTGACAAACCCACCCATGGGACTGGCAGAGGAGACAAGGTTAAAGGAATTGGGAGCAAGAACTCCACAATAAACAAAATGTCCCCTAATAGGCCGACTTGTGTCCACAATGCACTGCACACAGGTTACCAATAAGATCTGAGCGCTTCCCTGTTCGACTCTTCAAACTCCCTTTCAGCCTACATTTCCCTCAGTATGCCTCACATTTATTTAAAATGCGATTCATATTTCAGACAAACCGTAAGACGAGACATATCAGTTCCCTGCCTTATTGGTGATAACACCCAATGAGGCAGAGACTTGGAGCTTAGGAACAAATATTGACAGCTGAGGTACTTGGTTACCTGGAGAATACCAACGAGCAAAGCATCCAACCACTGTTAGCATGGAACCATATTCTCAGCCATCGGTGGCCATATTCACTCAAACTAAACCCCTCCTAGCCAGAAACAAGAATAATTGTATTACATTTGGTTAGAAAACATGAGTACTCAGTTGCTAAATTACTTAGCATTTGTTGGAGCTCAGCGGCAGTATCCCTTGCATCTGATGGCAAAATTGGCGACGATTTGCTGGCATCCTCCTGGCCTCTTGGCAGCCTCGCAAAGAAGCAATGATGCAATCCATTAGTGTCTGTACAAGAGCACAAAGCACAGTGCAATGACTTTTCTTCAAGTGGATGACAAAGTTAAGAGGCTTAGCAGCCTTGCATTTCACCAACAGGCATAGGCAGTAGATCCATAATTGTGATGGGATGTTAAGCCAAAGTGAGTGCTACAGTGACATGGATGGGAAAGTTAGATGGTGAGACTGAAACCGCTGAACTCATTCTTCGTCCTTCTGTCAATCACAGTGATCTGCACACCGCTGAGGGTAGAGGAAGATCCTGTACAAATTAACAAATTACATTCCAAGACATGTATTTATATATGTTATATATTATGTAAATAAGACAGATTTGGAGTTGCTGTAAAGTTTATTTTTTCACTTTGTAAGGGTGAGGCTAATGACTCCCATAGATTTTAAGTCTTTATGCCAAGCTAACACGAAATTCCACCCACTGGAACTGAACCACTGGATGTACAGAGGTGAAAATAGTATCAAACATCTTGTCTCTGTCTGGGAAAGTTGGAAAAACGGCATATTCCTTAAATGTTACAAAACCAGCATGATCAAACTGCTCGTAATGCTAAAAATATGCTGGCTAGCTTTGTGTACTTGTTGGCTATGAAAAATAAGCCATACTTTTCCCTGTTGATCATTTTCTCATTTCAAATTGCTTATTTCAGATTTTTTGTTTGTTTTGTCCAAAATAAAATTTTAGCAGAAATTTTGTTGTTCTTCACAGATGTTACTAAGTGTTGTGGGACTTCCTACTCCACCACAAGGAACCACAGAAGACAAGGTAGGCTAAAACCAGCAGGGACTGTTTTCTCTATTTCCACTGAAAGTTAAAGTGGCTGTCGATACAGAAGGGTTTGCATGATTAAAAATCACTCAGCAGCCGAAGAATATATGGTTGCTCGTCTTAAACAGCTTTTAAACAAATGAACATGGCAACATCAGTGGTACTGACAGTATTTCATTTTCAAAAATAGTGGCACTATGGTAGTATAATATAACAGCACTACTCTCCTGGCACTGTAGCCAATGATGGACCAGAAACACATGGATAAATTTGGTGTGTTAGTTGAGTAATGTGGCAGTCTTCCAGAAACTTGGTGTATTCTTTCAGGCATGTGAATTTAATTGAGTTGACAAAAAAATGAGAGGCAAAGAGTGTAGAAGTGATTAAAGAAATAAACAGCAGTAGGAGAGAAGTGAGCTAATGAGGAAACAGGGAAAAATGAAGAGAAAATTGAAGATTGCATATAGTCGTTTGTACATTGAATCACTGTAAGACCCTGAAACAAGAGCAAAAGTTCAACACTGCATGGCCATCCTTTTGAGAAAAGGATTCTTGATTCTAATGAAACTCACAATGTAGAAATAGCAGGTTTTCCCTAACAATCCAGCATGATAAAATGTGCCTCCAAGAAAAACTTGTCAAGGACATACAAATAAGTGAAGCCTCCTTTCTCTCGTTTTAAAAATTCTCTCTTTATATCTTGCCATACAGTGGTTAGGTTAAAATGTGAGACGAGTTCATGTATTATCTTTTATTTCCCCCCCAAATCCCCCAAATCTTTCTGTCTGGGCACTGCAGGGAGATGTCTGATATTAGAAGTTTATATAGTGCTTTATGTGCCTTTTATGAGTGTGTTTCAAAAACCTATGTCCAATGAAATCATTAAGAAACTATTCTAGACTTTGAAAAGTGATGATGACTTCAAGAAAAATATACGAAGGACATGGAAATGGCAGATTTGACCATATGTCTCTCTATCTGTCTTGTATCTTCCTCAGATGTCCTCTGGTGAATGTACTTTAACTAGAGGAGAGTTGATTGTGGGAGAGAACAAAAGTGGGAAGAATAACAAAATGATCAAGACTAAGTCATTGGGAAGATTAAAAAAAGGGGGGGGGGGCAGTGGTGTAGTGAGACAGAGACAGAAGGAGACAGAAGGAGAGAGAGAGACAGAGAGTTGGAGAAAAAGACACTTTTCTGTTTCGCTCCTTGTGATTTTGTCTTTGCATACTTAATACTATAAGCATTGCTACCAGGCATATTACCGCCCTTCAGTTCCCATTGTATTTGTGTGCATGTGTGTGTGTATGTATGTGTGTGTGTGTGTGTGTGTGTGTGTGTGTGTGTATGTGTGTGTGCGCACATCTATCCTGCTGCTTGCATGATGATAAAGCTACTTTACATTTCTGCCTGCTGCTATCAGTGTGACTTCAGATAAACTTAACTCTTGCTGAATGTGCGTGTGATATTGGCTGGATTTTTACCTTTTTACCTTTGGATAACTTGCTGCTTAATTAGATGAAACTTTAATGATCCCCTTGGGGTACCTCGGGAAAAGCATGTCTGTTACAGGATTCAAACCCACAGGTGCAGAGAGCTGCTCAGCCACCTCATCAGCAAATCCAGCTTTACACTTACCCCTTTTACATGGCTTAATATTCCAGAAAGTCATTAGTGTTTCAACATATAGCAGTCTACGGCGGCGTATTAGGGCCACTGTAGGAGAAAAAAAAAAATATGGATGTGTGTATGTGTGTGTGTGTGCATGTCAAACAGAATCATCCGTACATTTACAAGGAAATATGTTTACAAGAAAAAAAAAAAGGATATTCTCTGAGATTAATATGGTGAATTTACCAAAAAAAAAAAAAAAAAAAAACTAATGAAAAAAATAGAAAAAATAATTTTTCATTTACTGTCTTTTTATCTCAGACTATTCAAGTTTTTCCTCATGAATTTACGAATTTAATCTTGAAAATTCTGCGACCATATTTTACCATACCTACAATCGTGGCTGTCTCATGCAGTTTTAAAAATCTTTTTTTTTTTCCAACCTACTTTATTGTCAATAAAGTCTTGAGCACACCTGAGAGAAAACTCTTACTGATATACATATGAAACATAGAATGCATTACCACAGTCTTCACTTGCTAAAATATTTATTGGAAATGCAGTGTTTCAATCAAAGACCTCCTTCGGGCATTAAGGGAATGATGAATACATAATACATAGACAAAAGTACGGGCCAGAATCAGCCAATCAGGCAGTGGTTGAAAGTAGATACACCTGAGGACAGATAGGATAACTCGCAGGTAGAAAAAAAACACATTAGCAATTTAGAAAATGACAAAGGCACGTACCATCAACATGGAAAATGACCAAGGCACACACAGTAAATGCAAAATAGATTCAAATACACAAAGGCACTGCATGGGGTAGGAGCAGACTGGACTGAGAAGGGGTCAGGTGAGTGCCTGCAGGTGTGTGCTGTGGTCATTTTCTTTATTAAGGGCATGTGCCTTTGTCATTTTCTAAATTGGCAGTGTTTGTTATGTGTTTTTTGTCCCTGTGATTATCTTATTTGTCCTCAGGCGCATCTGTTTTTGCCCTTACTTTTTGTATATGTATATCGTATTCATTGTTTAATTAATGCCTGATGAAGGTCTTTGACTGAAATGTTGCATTTCCAATAAATATTTACCAAGTGAAGACACTTTCATTGACCCACTGGACTGTCTTTTCACTTGGTTTGGTTAATTATGTATATTACTCATTAAAGAGCATAGTTTATAAAACTACCACATCCTGACAAAGGTCTGTAGTGCCCATGGACTGTCTCAGTTCAGTTTATCTTGGTGTAAACCTCTGAAACCCATGGGGCTTAAGGTATTCAGAGGTGAATTTCTTGTGAAATCATTTCAAATATATATTTATAATAATTATATAATTATACATTTTTGATTTTTGATTGCTTGCTTTTGGGTCCAATTTCTGAGGTACCGACAGTACCCTGACAAATATTCTAGAGAATGGTGACCCATGTGTATCTCGTGACAATCTCTGGTGAAAGAAATAAAAGTAATCAATTATTCCAAGAACACAATCAAGGACCCACAGACATCCTTGGGTGTCACTTGGGGAAGCTTGAGTTATTTTGGAAATTTTAGCCGTCTCTGTCTCTCCAGGGATGAAGATATTGCCTTACGATTGGTTACACCATCAATTTGACACCCTCCACCGACACGTGCTAACTTTTATTGCTTTATAGCTGTATTCCAGTTGTAAATCAGTCCAGGTGAAGCTGATAGATACATTACAACTCTCACTCTCCACCTTCGTTAGACAGAGGGTAATATTTATCTTATTGCAGGTTTGTATTGTAGTTGTAAATTCAGCTCGGCGAAGGAGATGAAATACAAGTCAATGCAGCAGCAAAGATGTCGCCGTCTTGTAAATCCTCATTTCTAAGCACATGAACATCTAAAAATGCCACATCATCTATGTGCTTGTGCCTGTGTGCATTAGTGCATAGTAGTCTAACTGTAAAATAAAATAATTTCACCTGACTAAGTATAAATAAGTAAAATCAAGTGTAAAAGAAAGTGTAAGTCCAGGCAGTTTCCCAGTATAAAAAATGCAACCACCCGGGTGCATGATAAACTGTGTCCATCCATCAAGGCAGATTTCAAACGACTGCATAAATTCAGTTTTCAGGATGCTCTGTAGCACTTTTTATCTGATTTTGTCAAAGTATGTGGGACTCCTTTAATAATAAAACAACATCAACATCAATCATAATAATAATGATGATAATAGCAAAAACAACCGGTGGTAGACTTCATAATTAAGTATAGGTATAGGTATAGGTTCCTCTTGTTTGTTATGACCTTTTAAATTCCATTTTAAACTTCAGAACACTGCTATAGCACCACTATCCGGGCTTTTTGCCCCAACCTTGTAGTGGACATTAGTTGCCAAGGGAATTAAGTTATCCAAATGTCAAATGTAATGCCTTTTCATGCATGGGAAGACAGATAAAAAAATATATATATATACATAAATGAATCAACAAAGTAGGTATGAAAGCAAGAAAGTAAGTAAGTACTGGCACAGGTGGCCAGCCCCCAATAAAATGTGAAGGTGAGTCAAAGTGAAGCAGGCTTACTGAACCTCAACAATCTACTTGAAACACAATGTCTCTCAAGGACAGATCAGTACTGGGGAAGTTAATAAAGTTCCTTTGGGTCGGCTAAGGTTGGCCATATTTTATGCTGTCAGAGGACCAAAACAACCTGAATGCACTTGCTAATGTTTTTTATAACATACCAACTAATAACCATCTGACAACTGGCCCTGTAGACAGAGAGTAAGATGTTTCTGGAAGCAAGGTTGTGGCGGAGAGCGATCTGACAGAGAACATTTCAGAACATTCCCACCCACTTTTGAATTTTGAGCAATCAATTTAAATGATTTCTCAGGCAAGCTATGCCAAAATTCTATCATTATATACCGCATCTGACAAATGCATGTCAATCAAAATTCGTCAAGATTTCTTAATTTACCAAAAGAGAGTGGGGGGAAAAAAACATCAGTGCAGAGATTAAAAACACACCCACACTGCAAAATGTAAAGCTCTGAAAGCTCTATTATTCATAAGAATAAGGGTTTTTGGTTTTGTTTGTTACTTTTCAGTGAATTTTCAGTGCCTTTTGTGATGACCATAACTGAGATTGGCCCTACACTCCAGTGAGCACCTCTCTATTCCACTGGTAGCTGCAGACACCTTGGCTTTCTTTTTATCTGTCCCTATTTAGACATAGCAGCTTTTTCTGCAGTTGTATCAAATTTTGCCATTTCCATTCAGCTTTTCTAATTGCATACATCAAAATTCACAAAGCACTGAATGGTAATGCGGCTCGCTTGTTCACACTATTTTTCATAAATTCTCCCATTTTCTCGATTTCTTCACCTCACTCTCTTTTGTCCTCTCTCCTCTCCCTCATCGTTTCTTTTTCCTCTCCTTCCTCCTCCCTTCACGTCCCCAATACTCAGATGGCTACTTCTGAAAACAAATATCTCAGAGACCCGCACAGTTTTCTCTAAGGAGAAACTCACCCCTCTAAGATTGTCATCAGCATTGTTTCCTTCCTTCCTTCCCTCCTTCCTTACGTCATCAATATCTGTGTATCTGTGGTGCTCACTCTCTATCTCCATCCTTCCCTCCCTTTTCCACTTCCTCCCTGAGGTGAGGAAATGATGCCTTTGAAAACAAATATCTCAGAGGCCCCATTTGCTTCTCTTGCTTCTAAAGGAAAAAGATTTCAATAACGATCTCAGATCATCTGCTATTTGCGGAATGGGAGGAATTATCGGTGTGCGAAAGAGAAGAGAGATTAAAGAGAGAAAGGAAAGAACAGAGGTGATGCATAGAGAAAAAGAAAGGAAGAAGGGGCAAAAGACAGACATAAAGAGGAAGACGGTAACACTCTCAGGGTTCTTAACCATCTGTTTTATGAAGTAAAGTTACTTACACACTTTCCCCTGAGAACTGGTGACTTGGGCTGTGTGTGTGGGCGTGTGTGTGTGTGCGTGTTGGAGGTGGAAGAAAGCTGGCAGCTGTGTACATGTGTGTGTGTGTGTGTGTGTGTGTGTGTGTATGTAAATATCTTGTCTATGACGCACAGTGGAGTCTTCCATCTCTGTTTCCGCTAAACCTCAACCAAGAGTAAAGTTTAAAAGTTTTTATGTAAATACACGCCTGTTTTATCAGCCCCAATCACAGTTGGGATGTGATAGAGAAAAGCATCCCTGTTGGTCTAAGTCAAGGCACAGTAGTTACTATGGATCACTTTAGCTTCAAATCCTCTTGCTTTTAGACCTTTACCCTATTTCCCCATTACTTTCAATTATACTAATTCTAATCAAAATACCATCAATTATGTAATTATAGAGGTATTTTCCACAGCTGCCCAGTACAGTCTTAAAGGGCCGATGGACACAAATCAATAGTAAGGGCACCTAAAGCAAACTCTTCAAACATCTTGATTGCTCAGTCTGTAATGAGTTCATGTTGTGAAAGACATTAACACTTTAGCGCGTCCTTGTTCTTTTCACTGCCTGCTGGGTAGGTGCAGCTGCTGCTCTGCACTGTGCTGCTGTGTGAGGAAGTCTGAAGGAAATAGTGTAAGCTATAATGGAGAAAAAAAAAAAGTGAAAATGAAAGGTACAGTATGTAATAGTTCATGAGCGCACCATCAATCCAATCATACCATAATGGCTGCCGAGATTTAGAGTTCTGAAAAAAGCCAGTCCCGTCCAGCGCATTGTCTCCTTTTTGGGGAGCCCTACCTCTGATCTGCAACATACACACATAGCCAGGCTGATGTTTATGAGGGACGAAAAATGACAAAACAATAAATAAATGAATAAATAAATAAATACGCATATAAATATATAAATGCATAAATAATTAAATTAATAAATATTTCTACATTTATTTATTTATTTATTTATGTTTTTATTCATGCATTTATTTATTTATTTGTGTATTTATACATTTATGCATGTATTTATTTATTTATTTTTACATTTATTTATTTATATATTTATTTATTTCTACATTTATTTATTCATTTGTGTATTTATATATTTATTTTTACATTTATTTATTTATACTTTTATTTATTTCTACATTTATTCATTTATTTATTCCTTACATGCATAAATGTATAAATACACAAATAAATAAGTAAATGCATGAATAAAAACAGAAATAAATAAATAAATAAATGTAGAAATATTTATTAATTTAATTATTTATGCATTTATATATTTATATGCATATTTATTTATTTATTCATTTATTTATTGTTTTGTCATTTTTCGTCCCTCATAGATGTTTGCTGCTTGGACCAGTGCTAGTCTGTAGAGTCACAACACAAACATTTCAAGCTGTTGAATGCTCACACTTGTTCAGCCAGTTTGGAAGAACGTTATTATAGGGAGCTAAACACATCCATTGAACTAACTGACTAATGGTGCTGCTGCTTTCACTTTCACTCTCCACCTTGTGACCGTTACGACTTGCTGCATCTACAGAATGTTGCCTAAAATTCATGTTTGCCTTTACTGTGGTTGTTGGCTGACTTTATACTTCTTGCAGCGCTTTTAAATATTTCTAACTTCATGTGCTGACACAAGTTGTGTTGTGGTATGAAAATGCAGCCTCTAACTTTGATAATGAAATACTACTGTTATGCCTAATATGTGTATGTTATGCCTAAGCTTGAAATTGAGTGTGCATACAGACGTGGACAGCAATAGCCACTAAATGGTACTAAAACATCATAAAATCATATAAAGCTCCTTTAAATAATCAGTTGCCTCATTACAGTGTCGATATGTAGAAAAAGAGATGCTTTAGGTGCTTTTGTTGTTGAATTATTTAAAGTTGACCCTGTAAATCTGCAGTGGAGAGTCATATGCCCAAATAATATAGTTCTTATCCTCTCATCAGAGATTGATTGCCTTCAGTGAGTTAGACATGACCATGACTATGCAGAGGTGTTTTCAATTCCATGTGGAAGCAACTGATGACATTTTGATCAGAATCCATTAGCATGATGGAAAATAAAGGGAGCATACTGTCTAAAATGTTTTAAAAGTGACATGTCAGCTGTCTCCTGAAGAGCAATGAGTGAGCATACTGTGCAGAGAACATTAGACTGGCAGACTAAAGTCTTTGGACTCTGATTACTTTGGTTTCCTTTGGTATGAAGCGTGCTCAAGGGCACGCTGGCAGTAGCTGACAGTAGCAGTGTCCCAGCTGGTCCTGGGATTCAAACTGCAAACCCTCCAGTGTCAGCCTGTGCAATTGTTAATTCTGTCAGTTCTCTTGTTCTCTTTCTTTCGCGTATGAAGACTGGGCCGCTGTCAGTAAACATGAGCATGTTATGCACAGTTTACTCAAGTCACCTATCAGGATTTTTAAATTGTTGCCTCTCACTGCCATTTGAAGCCACGAGTGTTCAGGGTCACCAGGTGCAGCTTTTAAACAGTTTGTGTACAAGAGAAAGGCGCAGGCAAGGTGTGTCTAAGGAAACAGAACACATGCTGCCTCTCACAAGTGATGTAGTCCCTCTCGAGGCCAATCAGTGACAATTATGCCACTTTGTTTTGACCTTTAGTTGTAGCCCACCCCTTGGGCTAATCAATGTTGTTGTAAATGCTAGAACAAAGTGATGAGAGACCTCATTCTAAGTTTCGTCAAAATCCCAACAACAACGTCTGAGGTATCTCATGAGGTACATATGAACTAACAAATTATTCAACCGACAGAGTCCTCCACTTAATTTCATCACAAAGAACAACAAAAAAATCATTTTTTCTTCTCCCTCTCTACCCTCTCCATCCCTCAGTGACCCAAACCCATGTTGCCTTACCATCCCAGTCATGGGGGACATGATTTAAGCTCCTTAAAATCACCTCCTGAGGGCCAGTTCTTTGCTCACTTATGAATGCAATGTAAGATTTATGCCATTGCAGAAGACTGTTTCTAAATGCAGTTGGGATTCTCAAACATCTCATGCATGGTTAGTAATTTGATTACACAGAAGCTTCTGACTTAAGAGGTTCCTAAAAACAGAAGACTAGCTTTAGGACACCCAAGAGGGGAGATTCTAACTCGCCACCAGCCACAGCATCATCGCGCCATAACAAAAATCATTTATAGTTTTTGCTACTTTAACTAAGTAATTTCAAAAGTAGGTTCCAGGAACCACAAAGGGTCCTTAAGGGAGTTCTAGGAGGCCTCCAGCAAAATGACAAGAAGTTTTATTCCACTCCAGATTCCCTGCCAAGATCAGGGTATGGGGAGAGAATGTATAAGGAAGATTATTTGGATCATGGGTGTCCCTCTTTTCCCTTGTTTCCCCAGTCCTATAATTCATATCTAACATTATTTTTCTCTAGTGGTTCAAATGCTGGTCTTAAACTTAGGCTGATTTATTTGACAGTCCTAGATATGAAAAACAAATAAATAAACTAAAAATGGGTGCCTTTGATTTAAGTAATATATTATTTAGCAGAAAGTGAATGGCTAGCTGGCTAAGTAGACAAATAATCAATGTAGTTACAAATCAGACATCTGAAAAAAAAATGAAATTGAATGAATGAATGATACTTTATTAATCCTTTGCAGGAAATTACATACATTGTTGCAATAATTTAAATGGTCGCTTGAGTACTGAAAAAGAAAATGTAAAAGTTTGCCCTTGTTTGCATCGATACTAATAGTTTAATATTCCTGAGCATTTATTGGTATGTTTTTTCTTGATAGGAATTCTAAACTTCAGTGAGGATCTTCAGCCATTGCAGGGCTGAATATCAATCAAACACTACAATCAGGAATGTTGTAGTGGTACCATAGGACATAAAGCATACCATTAAGATCACTATAAACTCACTCTGGTGTACTACAGACATGCTTAGAGGTGTCTATAGAAGTTTTGTATAGTGATTCTTTTTTTTTTTTTTTTTTGCGCTGTTCAATATCTTGGTGAGCCATTTGTACAAGCTCACCAATCAGCATCCAGCTGTCTGAGGTGCCGAGAAAATTAGCACATCTTCGTCGGAATTGTTTCAACTCCAGCTGAAGTTAATGTCCCCTTAAATAGCTTCAAAGATAAGTAAACAACTTAATCTGCGTCACTGTCATGCTCATATGTTTGGAACTGCAGCATCTAATGCTGCATTTGAGCCTTGGCAGGTTTATATTGAGAGAGATATACAAACCTGAGGCACCATTTTGCTATGGCAGAGACAAATTAGGATGCCTTAAGTCTCTTATTATCTGTTTTTTTTATCCTTAGCTACCATGACATATTTGAAATCATAAAGAACATTGGAGTGTGTAGATGTGAGCGAGTCATGTTGTGCTGACTGTGATAGAACTGTGTTACACTGGCATAAGTAAAGGTTTTCTATAACTTTTCCATAGCAAAGACCCCTAAACAAATGCACATTAGAATTTCAGACTAAAGTTTGACAGACCAAGACTGTTCAACCCCAATGACCCCAATGACCATAAATGACCCCCATTTGAGAATATTGTTGATGTTCAATGTAACTATTCATATGTCTTAAAAAAGTGTCTGTGTATATGTGAATAGGGGAGCAAAAGTAAAAAGTGTTCAATTTATGAACAAAACAGTAATTCCTGTCTTCAATTATGCAAACCTCACTTTGTTTGACACCACTTGGAACTGTCTCAAGAAGTCCCTCTGGTCTCCGTACACCACTTTGGGAACTGGTGGAATATGGTCCAATTTATTTTTCCTTTTACGATTACTCTAGAGCCGCATGTCATCAGCATCCAGGAATTCTGCACCTCCAGCTGTGCCCGTATATGCTTAAGCTAACCTCATTTCCCCAGTGCTGGTAATCCTCCTTAACCCTGGTACCAAGCCAGACCACGTAAAATGTCAAAAATATATCAACAGCAATGGAAAAGCAAACTAATTGTATTCTCAGTTCTGCTCTGTCTCTGTCTTTTACCTTTACAAGACATAGATGATAAACCTAATTGGACTCACGGTGACAGTAGGAATCAGCTTCATGGGGTCCTGTTTAAGAAAGTTTAAGAGTTTCAAGAAACAAAACAAAACTGAGAACTTTTCCCATGTTCTCGGATAAATGTGACATCATGATTGTTGTAGCCAGATCGTATTTTAATCATACTTCAATGGTGTCTTGAACTATGTGGAGTAATAAAGCAACTTACATCATGAACATCCAGTGCAAGCAACTCGTATACATGCGATTTGCAATGATAACGGCTGCAAAACTCTGAACATTTTAAAGCCATAAATCAGCAGTGCTTTATCTTGCCATCCATCATGGAACTAAGACGGGCTTTGGCAGCATAACATAGCCGGTCGCGTTTGATACCAGCTTTACCAGAAGAATTTGGGAATTTATTTTGCTCCCCTTACATCCATCGTCTGTTCCCAGTCCAGCGTGTCCGTGAAACGAGCCCAGCGCCCAAAAGAAAAGATGCATTCTCCCGGCCTGGGACCCAGGCTCATTTTCATACATATCATTTCACAACTCGTGTCTGCAGCAAAAAACAAACCGCTTTGAGGGAGCACATTATGAAGTTACGTGTGTGAAGGCATATTGTGAAACATTTATTATGAGAAAGTAATTGAGCCATTTTAATTGATTCTTTTGCCGTGCGAGGGTAGTACAGAGTGTAATTAAGAAGAATTATTATTGCTCTGTTATTGTGTGAGGATATTGTTTTTAGGTTGTCAGGCTGTTACATAAAATATATTGTAATCTCAGAATAGAACAGAATAGAGTAGAATAAAATAGAATGAATGCAGCAACATGTTTAATAGTTACATTTCTATGTTGATTTGAGCAGTGCATGATGGGAACACTTAATCATCAGGTAAATTATGTCTTGCCCCGTTTTTTTTTTTCTTTTTCTTTTTTTAATAGGGTGATTAGCTTTTTATGAGTATTAATTCTGCATAGAACCACAAAACAGTGAGTTAGGGCATGCCCCTGGCTGTGTTTAGTGTGTGTGTGTGTGTGTGTGTGTGTGTGTGTGTGTGTGTGTGTGTGTGTGTGTGTGTGTGCCCTTCCTATAGCTCTGCCAGTAGGTGATTCAGAATGCAATCTCTCTGTATATCTATCTATTTATCTATCTACCTATCTATATATATAGACAGATAAATATAAACATAATGTGAGGTAGATGGATAGGAAATTAGTGTTTAAAAGATAAATGGAAACAATAAACAAGGAGAACATGTATGCATTACAATTGAAAATGTATTGCATGATTAAATATGTTTTGAAGAAACAAAGTATATTCATTTATCAATTATAAATTGATTTTTTTTTAAGTTCTTCCTAAATAATGGCAATCTATTGAATTTAGTCTTTATTTTTTAATTTGTTTTACTTTTATTCTGTCTTCAAAGGCAAACAGAATAAGGTCTTGAGTTTTTACAGGCTATGAAAATACATCAAACTGATGTATTTTTTATAGAACTGATAATTGAGAATAGAGAATAGATGTTCCTCCCCCCAGATCTTCAAATAAATAAATAAATACACACATAAACAGATAGATAGAAAATTGTCCAATAAACTAGTGGAGTCTAAATGAAAGCCCAGTGTTCTGGAGCCTGGAGCAAAACCATGGATCCGGTCCATGAACACGGTCCAAGCCATCACCTCGGCTGAGGCTGCCGAGCCCCGGCACAGCTGGAGCAGAGGAACAGGCTTGGCTCAAGGACTTTGCATTCACCGTTCTCTCGCTTTCTCATTTTTCTCTTTTAGCCCAGTCTTACAATTTCTCATTTATTGTTATGTTTCTGCCTCGTAACATCACCTTTTCCCATCCCTGTCTCCAGCTCAGTATATGAACTATTGTTAGCATGAATGCTGTATACATATTCATGAGTAAGAGGGTTGGTATCCCAGTTCTGACAAACAGATACCATGAACGCTGCTGACCTTTAAAACCATCAGTGTGTTTACGTACTCAGGGAATTGCATGTGTACATATAATGTACCTATATAAAAGAAAGCTTTTACATCTTTACATACATGCACTCCAGCAAACAAATTCACACACACACACACACACACACACACACACCTCTGCAGTTTGCCACTCAGCAAGTCATTGTGCTGGCGTTTAATGGTGTGCAATTATTGGTTGTGGGCATCACGACAGGCAGTAAATTGTCTCACTGCTGAGTGTGTGTGTGTGTGTGTGTGTGTGTGAAGGTGAGGGTGTGTGTTTATCTCTGTCTCTCTCTCTCTCTCTCTCTCTCTCTCTGTGTGTGTGTGTGTGTGTGTGTGTGTGTGTGTGTGAGAGTGTGTTTGCCCACTTATCAAGTCAGGTTAAAGGTTTGTCACCAACTCCTCGACAGAAATGTAGGGATACAAAGATACAACAAAAATGCATAAAATTTGATTCTAGATTGTAAAAATCCAAGAAACAGCGTGAGAGGTTGTGCATAAGTGTGTGTGAGTCTTCGTGTGTGTGCACACGTGTGTGCACCCATAATAAATGTTATGTATGAGTTACATATAAGAGGCTAAAAGAGAATAACAGATGGGAAGAGAGAGAAAGGGAATAAGGGAACTGACAGAATTAACAATTGCAGAGGCTGAGGAGGCTGGAGGGTTGGCAGTTTGAATCCCAGGACCAGCTGGGACACTACGCTACTGTTAGCTACTGCCAGCGTGCCCTTGAGCAAGTGTCTGAACCCACAACTGCCCTAGCGTACAACAACAGCAAACTGTGGGATTGGTCTGGATGCCAGAAGGAGCAACGCTGGATAAGGGCAAGCATGTTTAGCTGACGGAGATTGGATAAATTAAGATTAACACAAAGTAAATGAAGAAGAATAAAAGTGAACGCAAGAGAGAGGAAAGGTGAAAGTATGAAGGTAAACGGCAATAGAGTGAGAGAGAGAGAGAGAGAGAGAGAGGGAGAGATTGAATAAGAACTAGAGAAAAGGCAACTAATAGAGAGATGTGTGCACGTAAGGCAGACAGATGGCACAGTGAAACAGCTCATTGCTTCTCTTTGCATTCTGACCTTGAAGTGTATGTTTGTGTATTTGTGTGTGTGTGTGTGTGTGTGTGTGAGAAAGAGAGAGGGGCAGAGACAGTGTGTATGTGTTCGTGTGTTCAAGGCAGACTGAAATGGAACACTTCGTTTCACTCCCCGTCGCTATACTGTGTGAAATTGGTTCGCATTGTGAAAGATGATGGCTTTCTTGCGATGCAGACACACCTACACATGCACAAAAGAACACACACACACACACACACACACGTATGGCGTACATACCCATGCACTCATACGTCCAGGACCAGATGCACAGACAGCCTGCATGTGCATACAAACATAAATACACATCCACAGGCCCTCACACACACACTCACACAGTATGACTAACAATAGTGAGCACATTTTCCCAGCAAAGGCTAAAAGGCCTCATTCTGAAGCCGAAAAAGCAAATGACAAAGCAGTATTTAGCATGGTGATGTATTACCTTGTCACTAGACATTTCCGTTGGGTCTGCAGTCTGAGGCAGCTATAGCTTAGTCCTTTCTCAGAGCTGTTGAAATGCAGCGGGGAAAGTCAGCACGGCAGCACATCTGGGCTTTTCCATGGATGCATAAGAGAAACAGAGAGGACAACATGTCACCGCACAGAGGATGAGCTCAGATTAGTGGCAAGCGTGGAAACTTTCAGCCTGGTTTTGGTTAGCATTACGACGTTAGCATAATGCTAACCAACACTAAGAGATTCCTTTAAGTTTTAGACCAGTTACACAAAAACCTAATGCATACTTGGGATTAAAAAAAAAAGTAGTCTGCATTATGTAAAGTGTGTTTTGTTACATAATCAAAGTTCGGTCCTGTTGAAGTTCAAATAATATAGTTATAGGGGAGAGTGGGGTAAGTAGTGCCAATTTTTACTTAAAGTGCCTTTAAAGCGAGGGGATTACAGTAATGCCTCCAACTAAAAATACTAAAATAAAATACTAACATATAGTTTAAGATGTTGTGCATCCCTGGGAACAATCACTTTGGATCTTATATAAACTGTTTGAGAAATATAGCTTTCAAAAAAAAAAGTGGTTTTGTGGCACAACTTGCCCCCGGTGCAGGGTAAATTGTGCCATTAGAGAGAATACACTGGGGTAAATTGTGCCATTGATAATTGAAGTAAAACAGATCATTTTAATCTCACAAATGATAATGCTATATAAAAGCAAAACAAATTCAATACAAAATTATTTATTTAACATTTATTTATTATTTTAACAAGATCACAAGCCACTTTTCTATAACAAGGCCTAGCGCCACATGAACACATACCCAGAACAAAATAAAAATTCCAAAATGAGCACCTGCAAATCGTCTTCATCTGAATCTGAATAGTTTTAGTGATCAAAGGTAAGAAGACAATGTACAATTACAATAAAATACAATAAAGTAATATATAGTATATAATCACAAGTTGTGCCACTGGCACAACTTACCCCAGGCCCTTTGGCACAAATTACCCCAAGCCCACCATTTTGAAAAAAATGCATCCCCCAGCTGTTTTGAGCTAATATCATGCTAACTGTATAGACTCATGGTGTAGCTTACTAAAGTACTAAAACCTGTGTGAACTGTTTTCAGAGTTTTCTATAATTGTTCAAACACAGCAATCAAAAAACCTTGATGATAGAAATTTTATTTTGAAGGGCAAAAAAATGTTTTTTGAACTGAAATGTGCTTACCTCTCAAGCCATGTGTCTCCCTTCTTTGCGGGATGAGTGAAATGGATGCCTCTTCTAAAATATGTGGTCACATGACCAACTTCTTCTATGGTTTTCTAGATAACAGGGGTGGCACTACTTGCCCCTTGGCACAAATTACCCCACTCTCCCTTACTGGTTTATATATGTGGTTCTGGGTTCAAAAACTGGCACCAATGCAAATTTGGAAAGCTTGATCGCTATTATGTAATGTCCTTTCCTTCTTTTACATGTTCATAGTCCAGAAGCTGTGGTCCTGACAGCTTTTTTTCATGACAACACATCCTCAGAAATCCCTAGACTTTATATCATGCAGCACCAACAGACACAGACTCACAACAGCTAGATAACTTAGAAAACTCAGAGTTCTACCTGTGCATAGACCCTTTCCACTGCAGACATTATGACATGAAAGGCAGGGTAAACAGGTAAACCAGGCTAGGGATTTGTATGTTCTATCAAAAGAACACTCTGGATTTTAATTCTTGCTCAGAGAAGAAAGGCAAGTGCAACCGAGAAGAAGGAGGTATATCCTACACCGCAACAGTCAAAGCTTGCTCCATTCTGAACTGGGTGACGAGAATTCGCAGGTCGAAGTTCAGCTGGGTTGAGGAGTAGATTGAGGAGAGGGGAAAGTAATTTGCAAGGTTCTGATTGGGTGTAAATGGGATGTGAATATTTCTTTGGAGCCGGTGGACTCCCATTAGACTTCAATGGAACAGGTAATCAAAGTCATTGGTAACACCTGTGTTTATTCTGCTGTTCATGTCCAAATTGCCTGCTGTGAATAAGGTTTATTATCGACGTGAAACTGAGACTGAGATAAATGTCTCTCACTACAACCGGGTGTTAATTCATGTTTCCTTTGAAAACTGCTAGCATTAATGTTAACAAGTGGAACCACACTGACTTTTTATTAAGTTTTTCCTTAATAACACTCCCTTGGCATCACATGTTCCTTCCCGGGAGAGATCTCTAAATGCATTCAAGGCCTGGGTGTAGTCAGTTCACAGCAGTGTAGCGAAATGGACATTTATTTATGTGAAAATGGTTCATTACTGCTTTCAACATAAGGTGTGTTAATTTTGCATCATCACTCATTTTGTCAGAGAAAGATTCACATTCTCATGCAGACACACACCAGTGCGCCCCTCTCCCCCGGTCCATAAACATGACAGGATTGGTTATGACCTTGAGCAACAAGGAGAGGGAAATTAATGATTAAGGCAGTTTGAATGTGTTTGCATAAAGCCAGGGGCGAGGACGGGGTGTAAGGAGGAATCAACAATCTTGTTATTGGTTTAACTGCATAATGTAACGTGCGCTGCAACTTGACAATGGCAGACAGAAAGATAGAGAGATGAACTGTACTGTCAATTAAACTGTCAAAACATAAATTATTATTTCACATTGACTCACATTGACTCTCTTTAATGGCTATAGTGCATTCTGTGTAAAATATTCTGATGAGCGAGAAAAGGAGCAAAGATTGAAGCTGACAGTGTGTATGTGTGTGTGTGTGAGTATGAATCTGTGATAGAAATGTGAGAGAGTGTCATTTCATGGGGCAGTAACAGGTACCGGCTTTCACTTTACACTTGTGTGTTATCAGATCCACGATTACGTGCATTACATTTCGCTTTGTTAGATAATACTTTAAGTTGTCCACACCAGGTAGCAGTTTTCACAGGTTCTCTGTCTTTGGCTAAACAGTCGACATCAACTGTGATTCATATCAGCACAGGAGGTTAATTGCTGAAATAATGGAATTCTAATCCTCATCAGCCGTTTTGCTTGCAAGGGGGAAATGCAGTAGGGTTTTCTCTCCATACCACACTACCTAAATACGCTCAGCAAGTATATATATATATATATATATACACACAGAGACACACACATACATATATCATGGAGACAAGGACCACTGCTGGCCATTTGAGTGCCGAAAGTGTAATTGCTTTGAGGTGCACAGGCCACAGTGCCCCCCCGGTGCTGTTTGGTGCACAAGGGCTTGTGTCCACTTAGAATTTTTGCGGCAGAAAAGCACCGGTAGGGCATTAGGAAGCACTCGGCTGAAGAGCTCTTCAGCACTGAAAAAAAAAAAAAAAATTCCATGTGTCACGGGTTTTGTGACAACAGTATTGAAATATCAACATCACTATTCTACATCTGTTCCCACAAATGGGCTTTTCTTCCTTTGTTATCATAGAGTCTGTCTGACATCTCACACACCGACACGACCACAACAAGCCTCTCCTCCATTTTCTGTCACCTAACTGACCTAACTGACGGTCCCAGGGTGATGATATGATTGGTTGCCTGAAAAGGAGCGACGGTGACGACACCAGCGCCTTTCTGACAGGATCTGTGCTCGGAGCGGCCGCACAAAAAAGTCAGCGCACTCTGGAGAGAGAGGCTGGGTGCAGCGCTTTTTGTCAAGACAGCTGCATGCTGTTGCATATGTCTCGTCATTGGGAACAATTGAAGAGTTCATTTGCAAAAACAGATAAAAGCCATTCTTAAAATGAATACACCTTTTTCACTGATACCGCTTGGAGTACACACACACATATACACACACACACAAAGCATGATTTAGGATAATAAAAATTATGCCAGGCTAAATAAATATATAAAAAATAGAAATAAATATAAAGTAAATTTTAATAAAATTCAAAAAAGTTTAAAAAGGTTTAATAAATTCAAATGGAGATATCTGTTTTTGCACATGAGCTCTTCAATTGGAAAAAAGATGCTGGCAAAAGTGCTACATGGACACAAGCCCTAAAGCGAGACCTCCTCGGTGGTGGGGGCACCAGGTTTGAGTTTTTCAGGACAGATGCAACCAAACAAGTCACATGGTGGAGATGGAGGAGGGAGGCACCATAATTCATTTTATTATTTCAAGCAATTATGCACATCTTGTATTGTGTATCTGGTCTAATAGTGCCTTTTGTAGTTGTGCTCCATCGTATATTAAAATAATTTGGCATTATTATTATTATGATGATCATTAGGCTGTTTTGGTGCCCCCTCCAGCACTACAGTATGTGCCCTACACACAGCATGTGATTGGTGTGTACGTAATGGTGGGCCTGATGGAGACTTAAAAAAAAAAAAAAGAAAAGAAAAGAAAAAGAAAAAATGCAAGTGAGATTAATGCAGGGATTGAAGTTTTCTGTCACTTTGATGGATTTCTGTCATTTGGATTCCAGAGAGGCCGTCGACTATATGAGCTCAGTGCAGATTGGCAAGGTGAAGGAGATCTTGTCCGAAAATAGTGGAGTGACAGAGTGAGAGTGTTCGACATGGTCAGAAACATCCAGGCGTAACCTGATGACCCACAAATCAATTGCCGCCGAAAATCCATCCCGTCTGAGTGGGCTGCTCGTTCTGAAAACCACAGTGATACTTACATTCCTGTGAAACACCCCAAACTTTTCCATGTGCTTTCAGTGGAGTGTGTCCGACAGAGAGATGAGTACAACTAAAAATGACTGAGATATCATTGCTCCCACTCTGATTGGCAGTGCTGTCCCTAAACATGTGGGGCACTGGGGCAAGAGATCCTTTGGGGGGCTTTGTGTTTTACAGTGAACAGATGAAGGTCTAAAAGATGAACAGCATGCCAAACACAAGACCACAGCACTTCATTTTGAACATGAGCATAATTTGAGCTGTATTTCCTCTTGGCCATTAGGTTCCATTTGCTGCTCACTGCATCGTTGCTGGTAAACCTCGCTTGTGAATTTCCCAGTCTGGGATCAATAAAGTATACCTATCTATCTATCTATCTATCTATCTATCTTTAAAACACTAATAGATTGTGTTTGAAAAGGGCGTTTTAAAGGTGGACCTGAGTTGTTTGGAAAACAGACACAAAATATGCCTCCTTTCTACTTCAAATGTAAAATGAGTTGAACTCAAGTCATTGTTGAACAGAGAAAGAAAATAGACAAAGAACAGAGGGGCATCTATAGAAACTAAAACATCATGAACTTGAGATCCATGGATGGCAATGCAGTGTTTGTGTTGCAGTGCCATCCAGACCGTGGCAGCTGTCAAACTCACCTGCTCATTCTCTACTTCCCCTGCTGTCTGTATTGCTGTTGCTGCTGCTTGTGTGTGTCACACAGCCCTCCAGCACGCAGCATCCACCTGTGGTTCCTCATGGTCCCCCATGGGGGCTGTATTGATCTCTCCCCTCTTGCTTTTGCTTCCACTGTCTTTAAAATACCCTTTGCAGGGAGTGGCACAAAACAGATTCTTCATGGCAAGATGAAATATCTATTTATATGTATTCTCAATATAAACTGCTCCTATTCAATGTGTGTACTCTGTGTGATTCTGAAAATCAGATATCACTGGTTTGTGCTAGGGCAAAATCTGGAGAAAACTACATATTTTTTGAAAACTAATATATTTCAGTTCTAAAAGTTAGCCACC
Source organism: Myripristis murdjan (assembly GCF_902150065.1). Taxonomy (NCBI): domain Eukaryota; kingdom Metazoa; phylum Chordata; class Actinopteri; order Holocentriformes; family Holocentridae; genus Myripristis; species Myripristis murdjan. The sequence goes on from NC_043989.1 coordinate 29,001,058, forward strand.
AGCTAACAAATGTGAAATGTAAAGAGCCTAAGTCAGACATTAACAGCAAATATGGTTTCAGGACCACTTTTACTTTTCTTCTTTGGTTACACTAATTGAAGACTGATGACATAAAATGACTCAAGAATTTATAAGTCTAATTTTTATTTGTGAACTGCTTAAACTTTATGGAACTGGAACATTGCCTAAGAGGTTGTTTTTCATCTGCAAAATGGAATATGCATATTCCCATTACTGATCAAGCACAACTTCTGTAGTTTATTGTTATTTGGTATATACAGTGTGATCTTTTATTGCTGTTTGTCTTTTTTCATTTATTCTTTCATGATGTGGGCATTCTGCAGCCCTTTGAGACGACAGCCGGCTGTACAAATAAATTTGTCTCGACTACCTCAATCTATGAAATCAAGAGCACACATGAAAGTGAGCAAAGAGATTCTCATCTCTCATCTCTCCATTATTATTACCCCCATTACTGTTGGAAACAGCTGGAGGGAGAGCAGGTTTGAATAAATTCTTTCACAACAATCGTGCAGCAATAATTCAACGTTGCGTGCGCTGTACGTTTTACAGATACAGAAGCAGAATAACCCTACATGCTGCCATGCATTCATGTTGATGTTCTGCAAGAGTTAAGATAGCATTTGTCATTTAAAAACAAAAGCATACATATTTACTTTGAAATGCAGTGTGGACTACACCAGCAGAATAAACCTCCAAAAGCCTCATAGAGCCCTTTCTTATTTTATGCATTCATACATTAAAATTGTAACAGTGTTGAATCTACTGTGACTACCATTTATATTTTATTATATTGAGTAAGTTTATGTTGCATGTTTCCCCACATTTAAAAAGTTTCACTTTAATACCAGCGTTGCAAATAAAAATAGACATTTATGTTGTTTTACAGCCTAATGTTTTTATGCTTATATTTTATTTGATTTTAAAGATCATTTTTGTGGCGTTTCAGCATACAGTGCTGCTTCATACAGATTTATGCCTTGGTGGGGTATAAAAGCTCCTGAACAGCATTTAGACCATGCACTGCTTAACTGTCTGCGGAGACTTTAAATTACAGTAGGCAGGAATACAAGTCCGTTAGGCCGCATGACTGCACGGGTCGGCACTCCTCAAGCAGTGCATGTTTCATTCCTATGCCATTAAATTAAACTTGCCATATTGTAAGGGTGCTGAATACTTTAGTCTATTATTAATGGACTTAAACAATTAATAGAATTCCACTCTCACATTCCAGTGTAGCTGTGAAGTATGAGAGATATTCTTCATTGTTTGTCATGCATTATTCAGTAATAATTCAGTTCAACTTTGTCTGTCTACCTTACTCAAGTATGCAGTGAAGTTAAAAAAATATTATCTTGGGGTCACATTCCAACCTAAAATAAAATAAAACTATTCCACATGAAGACAGTACAAGGCAACATACTTCACAAATATAATGGCAGGACAAGCATCAGGCGCTGTGTGTAATCTGAATAGGGATTCATGGATTGCAGCAGTACAAGTGACTGATGCAATGTAACAAGTACCCCACTTTGATACTTTCATTTTTATTTTTGCAATATACAATATACAATATAATACATACAGTACAGGCCAAAAGTTTGGACACACCTTCTCAATCAATGTGTTTTCTTTATTTTCATGACTATTTACATTGTAGATTCTCACTGAAGGAATCAAAACTATGAATGAACACATGTGGAGTTATGTACTTAACAAAAAAAGGTGAAATAATTGAAAACATGTTTTATATTCTAGTTTCTTCAAAATAGCCACTATTTGCTCTGATTACTGCTTTGCACACAGAGTGAAGGCAAAGGGGCCAACAAGTGCTAAACACCTCTTGGAACTCCTTCAAGACTGTTGGAAAACCATTTCAGGTGACTACCTCTTGAAGCTCATGGAGAGAATGCCAAGAGTGTGCAAAGCAATAATCAGAGCAAAGGGTGGCTATTTTGAAGAAACTAGAATATAAAACATGTTTTCAGTTATTTCACCTTTTTTTGTTAAGTACATAACTCCACATGTGTTCATTCATAGTTTTGATTCCTTCAGTGAGAATCTACAATGTAAATAGTCATGAAAATAAAGAAAACGCATTGAATGAGAAGGTGTGTCCAAACTTTTGACCTGTACTGTACGCTTAGGTATGCAGAATGTAATCCTGATACTGTGCTTTGGCCTAGTCTATTAGACTACTTAGTTAGGTATGTGACTGGTTAGTTAGGTTAGTAACCTGCCATTACGTAAACTAAAGTTAGTAGTTGAAGTGTTTCTCTGAAAATCAACACCCTGTGCAGTTTTTTTGTCAAATGTGATTGGTTTCCATGTCACAACTGTGAGGCTATTTGCAAAATACTCACTCCTCTCATACACAACAAATGGAGGCAAACTGTTGTCTTGCAAATAGCCTCCTGCTTGAGTTGTCAAATTTCATCCTATCAGGACATAAAACACAAAGGAATTGGCAATAGTCTTTTGAAGCACATAAGTCTTACATTTGGAAGAAACAGTGTGTATGATGTTTCTGAGATTTGAGATGAGACTGAGCCATCAATTTTTGGAATCATTTCTTTATCAACAGAACAGGAGGAGAAGATGTACACACATGTCTGTGAAAAAGAAAACCTGTTCTTTTCTCAATGCAGGCAGTTGTATTTTGGAACTCCTACTTTTTCTTTCGGTTTACATTCTTTTCCATTCATTCATTGAACTTTCAGAGACTTCAAACTTTCTCCACACCAGTATTCATCACCATAATAAACTCGTCCACATTAGTTTTACAGATGTGTTTAGATGACTTGAAACTGGGCGGAGAAAAACCATCCCTCTACCAGAAATTAGTCTCAAGGAAAACGTTTGCTTTACTTAGTCAGGTGTTAGTTCCATGGTTTATGAATTTTAATGCCTTTGTGAGCTGTAGACAGAACATTATAATGTTTGTTGCAATGTAAAATGTGGGTAAATTGCAGTGAATGGGCTAAACATTCAAAATCACTGGTCATACAACATGTCATCGTTGGTGTCCAAAGATGGACATTGATGATGGCATACTGCTGAAACATGTTCATGATTTTACTTATGCAATTAGAAGACTTTCTCATGATTCATGAGTGCTGCCGGTATCTAAACTTTATGTACACCTGTATTGAAAGAGACGTTTCAATCCTATGTTGATCTTGGGAAGATCTCGTCCACGCCAGCACCTCTGTTTCATGTGGATGCAGCTACTCACTCTTTATCAGCAAAATATATAACACCTTTGTGAGACTGAGTTAATTTGATCACATTTTAAAGTCTCCATTCAGTGACACAATGTAAAGGGCTGTCTCTTTCCTCCTCCTCTCCCTTTGTTTCCCTCTATCTTTATCCTCTCTTACCGCCTTTCCTTCCTTGTTGTCACCAGTCCTCTCTCCCTGACTTACCTAACACTGAAGTCTTCTTTGAGATAAACAACTCTCCCTCATGTATGTGCATGCATACACACCCACACAAACACTCCCACGCACAGATCAACACAGATTGTTCCTCAGACAGACAGGAGGTCAACCGCATCGAGAGATACTGTCTTAGCTGCTTCAGTACAGAGAGCTAAAGAAAGGCAGAGATAGTCGTACAGAAACAAAGACTCTGAAACAAAGATGTCCATACAACAAGCCACCGACTCGCAAGTCCTGTGTCCCGTGTTAACACAGACCTGGAAGATGATTCAGGCACGTCCAGCCGATAAAACCTTATGAATGGACAGGGCATCGACTACAACACCCCTACACTAATCTCCTTGACACACATGCCACTGAACAAGGCTGCTAATGCTGTGATAATTTGTTTAGAATGCACACACATGGGATAAGGCATTGTTCACCAAAACACAGGCTTGCACTATGCCACCGCAAAACCAATGGACAAAGACAAATGGACTGAAAAGGCATATTTAAAGGCCTTGACAACAAAATGCATCTCCTAGTGCAGGACAGTGGAACCTCAAAAACTCACAATATTTTTTGTTTGTTTGTTTGTTTCAAGTAAACATGATAAAATAGAATGAGAAATGAGAAATAATTTGTTTAATTGGAACCATTTGGAATTTCTTCCAACATCAGACTTTGCTTTTGCAGAGAAAGATCAGCGAAATACATCATTGCAGAGAAATTAGCATGCGAGAGAAATATACTGTAGTAGTATTATCGGCAAAAATACGGGGAGCATGTTGCTGCAGACAGGACATGAATATAAATAGGGAATAGGAGTGGCCCTTAAGTAGATCTCTGTGGGACACCACATGTTATACTGGCACCATCAGATGTTCCTTCATTAAGGGTGACAAAGTGTTCTTGATAATGAATATGATAGTAAATTTCTTAATAAGTAATTCCACTAAAACCACAGTGTAATATTTTAGAGTAAGATGTTGTGATTAACAGTGTCAAAATCTTTAAATAAATCAAGAAATGTTCCTAAAGCATATATGTTATCTGAAGCAGTGTAAATTTTGTTATCCACTTGAAGCACAGTCATTTTGGTAGAATAATTTTCTTCCTAAATCAGTACTGGTTTTCATACAGGATGCTCCAGTCCTGCAGATGGTCCATCATTCTATTGTAAACCAAATTCCTCAAAATCTTTGAGAAACTTGGAAAGACAGAGATAGGGCAGTTGTTACTAAATCAACCCGTCTACAGATTAAAACACAGCAACTACTCGAGCAATTTTAAGGTCATTTGGCATTATTCCAGTGTCTAGTTTCTAATCACCTGGCTGCGCCAATTCCAGTAGCCTCTGCAAAGTAAGCAACTGTATGTTACACATGCATTCAGTAGGCAGAGATCAAAAAATGGTTTCTTCAGTTTTATAGGGTTCAAGAAAGTGCCTGCTCTGTTCTGTTCTCTGATATAATCTACTTCTGTAACAGTTCCATTATCTGTCTACGTCGACCTCCTCTTGTGAGGTTTAACCTCACAAGAAAGGAGGCATGACGCAAGTAGACTGTCTCAATTAGTCGATTATATCCGGTTCATCGAAAGGGCTGAGGAAACTGACCACAAGAGGGTCCCTGAGTCCTTCAAGACAAGGTGGTAAGCCCTATACTCGCAGCTGATGGTCCAGGAAGGGAATGGCTTCTTGGGCAGCCCCAGGGAGCAAGTGAGGTGGCAACGGGGGCTGCAGGCAGACAAGCGCCACCCTTGGGTCAGGCTGACAGAGTAGGCCGGGCTGGGAGGGAATCATTAACGTCATCTATCCGGTTGAGTGTGGGCCTCGAGAAAAATGGTTTTCTCTGTGACGTCTATCTTAAACGTCGCCCGCGTCAGTGGTGACATCAGTGGAGGAGGCTGAGTCCATAGGGTTTACTGAATCACCCTATTTGGCTGAGCATGCACATACAAAAGTCAGCCCGCTGCGACAGCTAGATGAGTGGTTCAGTTAAAGCCTGTGTGATATAGAACAGAGAGAGCGACAGAAAGAAAGAGATGAATATTGATTATTATGTGCTAGTTATCTAGCTATTCATCTTGTACTATTTTCATTCAATCATATTTAGATGCTTTGGCACAACTGTTCATCTATCGTTTATGTCAACTGAGGAGAAGGATGTGGCAATAGAAAGACAATAGATGAGAAAAGAAGAGAACAGAGATGTGTGGCAGATGGAGAGAGTTATTTATGGATGGTAAAAGAGTATAAAAAGTGAGATAGTATTCAAGCCCATTTGAGTGACTGATAGAGAAAGAGTGAAGACTGACAAGAGGAAGGAGGACTTCAGCACTCCCATTTTAACTTTCTGTCACTGCACTCGCTGCACGCAAAAGGCAGCCCTCACAAAAGACACGTCAATCCAGCGGCAGACGTCCTCCGTCAACGTCTGAAAAATGATTTCCAAAGGACTGGTTGATTAGACACCTTCATTTACAGTCATAAAATGTAGTCGCATAACAGCTTACAGTCTTGGGTACACTACTCAAAAAGGTCATTTATACTGACTGTTTAAAATATTAGGGACACTTCCTCTTTTCATTAAGTACACTGAGGTAAATCCATTATCTGTTATTGATTTAAGGAAGAGACATAGACAGAGAGAAGCAGATGAGTTAAGAAATATTTTCAGGTATTGAAACAACAGAGATTTGGATTCTGCAAAAGGCTTGGCAACTCAATAACAGGAAAATATTTATAATACAGAAAGTATATTTACTGTATGGGTTACATATTTCAAAAGTAATATTATGTTATTATATTATTGTTGTTATATCATTAACAACTTTGAAACCTAAGCAAATTCTCTGGATTAAAAAAACAAACAAACAAAAAAAAAAACACAAAGGTAAATTAAATTATATGAAAATGACCACAAAATTATAACAAAATAATTCTCAAAATTTGTAAATAAAATGTAGGAAAATTATCATGATATTGCTGATGAAACTGTCAATCAAATAAACAAAAAACATGCAAATAAGTAAATAAACAAATAAATAAATATATAAGCAAATAAATAAATAAATAAATAAATAAATAACTATTACTGGAAAAGTACCAATTCACAAAAAACTAAATGAATGAATAAAATTTGATTCATAATTATTATAATCATACAGTTTAAATTAAGTTGCCATAAAATTACCGTTACCATTGAAAAAAAAGTTTAAAAAAAAGAAAGACAAAACAGCAAATTATAAAAACAGTGACACAACATATTAAAATGTGAATTTTGTTGCGAGGGTGAAATAAAATCTTTCAAATAAAAGGCCGCCCACGGTCCCCCGGGTTTCAGAAGTTTAATCCCTTGGAGAAGTCATTTGATTCACTGCTTGGTACATTTTCTGTCATGATGCTAAAACTGCATTTTCAGTTGCCTTCAAAAATAAAGATGAAGTCTGTTTTCTGCCCTATGAATGATCAAGAAAAAAAATAATATCCAACATACTTGTTGTCTTGGGAATACTTCCACTCAGAGAAAGTCAACTTTTCTACTACTTTCTATTCTCATCTGAGCTCGCTAAGTGTGATAGAACACTGACTAATTAGGATGAAAATGAATCACAGGATGGGGATAATTACACTTTTTTTTATATAATTTAACTGCAATTGTACATTTAGAGGACAACACAACAGTAACTGTATATTACTATCAAAACTGAAAAACTGATATGCCACACTACTTTTTTTTTCTAGGACATATCATTGTAATCCATACTACCGCCTTACCAACCAACTCTACATCTTAGCCTGCGACGAGAAACCGCAAAGAACAGAACAGACAGCTCTGGAGCCAGCTGTGCCACATGCTGAGCTCTGCCAAAACCACACCGCCAGCGAGATCTCAAGAACCGCAAGCACATCGAGCTTCACGGGCAAGTGTGGAAACTTTTTTGCAGAGAGCCTTGAAATCCAGCAAAAAAGTCTTAAACTCTGACTTTTAAAATCATACTTTTCTGAAGTGCAAAGAAAAAAACACTAGTGCGAAACTCTGCCGCTGCCATAAGACAATTCCGCTTGTTTCCAAAATTTCTTTCATCTGGAATCAAGTGTCATTTCCTTCACACCAGCCGGGTGGTCTGATTTATTCTGCCTGTTTTCAATATACTGACACTCAGGTCTAAAAAAAGAAAAAAAAAATTGCACAGGAAACAAGTGATCTCACCCCTCTGGCAGATTTTTTTGCTTGCTTTGAGGGAAAAAAAAAGACTTGTTAAAAATGCCTTTTGCAGAGTAAGGTTCGAATGAGAATAAGATTCATCACATGCACACACACACGCACACATGCAGCTCATGTGCTACCTCAGCAGGGACGGCTTACCTTGCCATCACCCAGTTGTGTACTCAGAGGCACGCACGGTAAAACCACTCCACTGCCACACTTGTCTTGTCTGCCGGTTTCTTTGTGAAAGGTGAGCCACCAAATCCCCTCCGGCAGCAGGTACGGCACGGGTACAGAGTAACTCAATACTTTTTACTGCAGCACAGTTTAATCCCCCACCAAAAAAAAAATAAAAAAATAAAACGGCAGCTTTTTATGTACATGCACTCTCCTTCAGCGTTTTCAGTTTAGAGAGCGAGGTGCTTGTACTTCAACACGTCTTGTGTTCTCTGTGGAAAGTGAGGCAGTAAATCCCTCCAGGCAGAAACACGAAGGATGGCACCGGCGCAGCTCTCTGAAACAATCCCATGAAACAACATTTCCCCTGTATTTTCTAAAATCTTGTGGGTGGGAGGAATTTCTATTTCCACATCCACCCATGGTTCAGACCCAGTTTTTTTCACTTGCTTTTACGGCGCTCAATCTGTTCTGTTTATACTTAAAGTTTAAGGGCGTTGAACCGATTGTGTTTGCCTCCTTGTGGCGGTTCGCGTGGGCAGGTGTGAAACTAACGATCGGGCTCAGGTGTGGACCAAAACCACCGAACCGAGACCGAGTTCACAGTGCAAACCAACTGTGGAGCGCTTCACTTGTGGTGAACTGACCGAGATTCAACCCAGCTACAGGAAGCAGCATGCTTTTTGGGCTGAGGCAGCACCTGTAGCTCAGGTGTGCATTATGGACACAAAAACTGATGAATTTCTTACAGATATTATTACATTTCTTCAATTTAAGTATTTTTGATCGTTTTTCATTTTTGCTCTTTACGGTTGCCTATTTCATTTTAGGTTACTATTTTCCTTTCACATGTACAGTTATTTTACTCTTTAACTGATCTGTGTTTGGCTCATTTTTATCTTTTTGTGTTATTCATAGTGTGAGTTTAATTATCGTTTGTTTTTATTGTTGCTGTTTTTGCATGGACCCCGATTAGTGATTCCCTTTCTGGAACGATACGATACGATACGATATGATAAACTTTATTGTCCCGCTCAGGGAAATTTGTCTTGGACTCTATAGCTGCGCCATGAATGCCCTGATGGCCACAATGGCACAAACAATACAACCTCAGCCATACCAACACCAACAATTGCATAACATGACAATATATATAAGATAATATATGGATAATAATAAAGCAAATATATTGCCATGTACAGCCCAAGTGAACACTGCAATAATGCAGCCAAGAGCTGCTAATGCCACTCTATGCCCATGGATGTTATATGGGACACATTTTGTTACAATAAAAAAATTTAAAAAATTCCTATGGTAAATATTTCTTTTCAACCTAGCAATATCTGTCCATTCCTAACCAGTGAACAGGCTGACAGCCCCCACATGGTTTTAGTTGCTATATTTAGGTTTGTTTCAGTTTTTGGAAACTAAACCAAACTGAACCAAACGTACAAAGCAACAAAGTGTCAGCTATCCCACTGGTTCCCATGGACTGCAGATGTGAAAACACCCAAAGACTTACCATGTTGCCATATGGGCTTTGGATAAAAATGCATCCACTTGCATAATTTTTTTTTTTTTTTTTTTTTTTTTTTTTAGAATTCTATTAGTGTAGGTTGGGCATGAGTGCAGCTTGACAGTAGTTGTTTAGGAAGCCTATCCCAGCTGTTCCATGCGTGTGAACCGATGACGCTCCGGTCACAGGCTTGCTCCTGTAACCCTGAGGCTGCTGCTGCCCCCATTCCTGTCCCAGTGGAAGCTGCTCCAGCAGCACTGGCTCGCCTCTGCAGAAGAAATACAGGAGCTAAATGCTTAGAAGACATACTTGCTGCTCTTATTCAAAGAAGTTGGCATGATTGTGTTTCAAATGGAATTAAATAGTCTGCAAACTGGCAGAGATGGATCCAAGTGGAAGTAATTAGAGGCTGCCAACTGTTGTGCAAAAATGGCCCTGAGAGATTTTCAATTCATCAAAATCTTGATGTTTCAAAACATCTCGGCTAAATTTAATACTGAATTATGTAATGTGTGAAATATTTCCTGGCAGTGTTTTTCTAGGAAACGTACAGACTTGAACAGAGGTACTTTCATTTGAATAAATGTGGCCAGCATTTGCAATATGTTCTCTCTGGTCATGCGTTTTCTGCTCTTCTTCCTTAAGACTTTAGTTTCAAATTTGTCTGAAACTGTGGCTCTGTGCAGTGAGAGCCGTGGTGGGAGTCTCTGATCTGTTCCTGCATTATTACTGCAGTAGTCACAGTGCTGTCCCTGGAAATCTGATGGCCCTGGGCAAAAAAAAAAAAAAAAAAAAAATCATTTGGGGGCCCTTGCATAGCTTTTTGATATTATGGTAATTTTGGGGGGAAATTTTCTTGCAGTTTCTTACAGTTTTTTTCTTGTCATTTCATTACTTGTCATGTTTTACAAATCCTTTTGGTCATTTTAAGGTCATTTTCTTGTCATCTTTTACTTATTTCTTGCTATTTTTTGAGTAATTTTGTTCATTATCTAATCACTTTTTTTCGGCGTTTCCAGTGTTTCACCGTTTTTAAGAGAAATCAAGAAAAAAATCTGATTCAGGTCCCCATATTGAGGAAGGCAGGGCCCAATACTAATTTTATGCAGATTTTTCCTCTAATATAAATTTAAATATACATTATATATATACACGCATACGCAGTTTAGTCAATTATCTATCTATCTATCTATCTATCTATCTATCTATCTATCTATCTATCTATCTATCTATATATATATATGTATATACACTACTCACAAAAAGTTAGGGATATTTGGCTTTTGGGTGAAATTTATGGAAAATGTAAAATGTTCACGCCACAGTGATATTATATCATGAAAGTAGGGCATTTAAGTAGAAGCATAAACTGGTGATTTCCTCATCTCAAACAATTTCTTGAAACAAAAGCCAACAACAGTGGTGGATATACCACAACAAAAAATGTCAGTGTCAGTAACTTGTCATGTGCCCTTGAGCATCAATTACAGCTTGACGACGACGTCTCATGCTGTTCACAAGTCGACTTATTGTCTGCTGAGGCATGGCATCCCACTCTTCTTGAAGGGCGGCCCTCAGGACGTTGAGGTTCTGGGGTACAGAGCTCCGAGCCTCTACACAGCGACTCAGCTGATCCCATAGGTTTTCTATGGGATTCAGGTCTGAGAAAGTGCAGGCCACTCCATCTGAGGTACCCCAGTCTCCAGCAGCCGTTCCCTAATGATACGACCTGGATGAGCTGGAGCATCAAACACCTGATGTGAATTTTGCCGTTAAGCTCCTTGTTAGAGAACAGCAACTTGTGCAAAAAGTACTGAAACATTGAACAGTTGGACATGTGCATTCAAAAGTTTACAGAAGGTCACATTAAGTTCACCTGTAAAGGTTATAATGCATTTTAGCTTCATCCTGAAATTTCACCCGAAAGCCGAATATCCCTAACTTTTTGTGAGTAGTGTATGTGTGTGTGTGTATGTGTGTGTGTGTGTGTGTGTGTGTGTGTGTGTGTGTGTGTGTGTGTGTGTGTTTTATTGTAATATGGCACTTTAAAAAAATGTTCTGGTAATGTTTTGGTTACTTTTTTTGTGATTTGCCACTGATTTTTTATTTTTTTCATGTCACTTTATTTAATAATTTTTTTAAATTTCATTTTTGGGTCATTACTCACTACTTTGCTAATCACATTTTCTCCATGTTTTTGAAAGAAACCAAGTCAATTTGTTCAGGTTAAAGGGATAATTGAGGTTTTGGGGGAAAAACAAACAAACAAACAAAAAAAACTATTGGTGGTAGGGGCCGGATATTGAGGATGGCTCTGTGCCTGATGTGCCTCGCAGGCCTCACAGCTCAGTGGTACTCCTCCTCACCGCCTCTGTCTGCAGTGTCCACTGAAGCCTGTTCATCTCTCAGCTGCTCAACAGAAGAACTGAACAGGCACACTGTAACGCCAAACCTGTTTCCCTCATGACGTCTTTGACCTTGAGCTGTAAAGAAAAGACAACCTGAACTGTCTAAGAGACTCACCTTGGGGGTGCAGCCGCAAACACAACAAAAACGCAGTAAAAAGTGGAAGTCGGCCGGTGCCCAAATCTCTATCGGAGTGCATCTCCCTCCGTCCTCCCCCCCGCTCCCCGATTCTCTATTTACTTCCTATTCCCTCCCTCATTCTATCTCATTCTGCCTGCAATTCTCTTACCTCTCTCTGCTTCCATTTAAATCAACAGAGGTCCCAAAGAGGGTAAGTTGAATACCACTTTAATCTCTCTCTCTCTTTCTCCCTCTCTCCCTCTCTCGCCAGTCTTATGCTGTAAGCCTCTATTGGTAGGCAGCCAGTGACTGCTGAGTCTCGTTAGCTGTATGCCCCCTTGGGACTGTTTAATGTGTTGCATTGCTGTTCAGTAGCCAGGGAGAGAGAGAGAGAGAGAGAGAGAGAGAGCGAGAGGGAGAAAGAGAGAGAGTCTATAGGCGAACTGCGTGCCCTCTAAACACTGAGTCAGGAGCTATAGACCAGTGGTGATAGTCATTTGTCCTTGTTTGTCCTCCCTCCTCCTTCTCTCTGCTCTCTTCCTCTGCTGTTGTCATCTCTTCTCTTCTGTCACCTCCTCCCATCTCCCCTCTCCTCTCCTTGTAGTGACAATTTTGAAATATGGTGGGACATTGGTTTGATATCAAAATGTTAAAATCAGATAAAAGATGGTGTCCACGATGAAATCAATCATGAAAAAGGTAGCCCTTTTTCTTACATCCCTTACATCTCACTCTGAGCTCTGTGTCTCCTCTCAATTATCTATCTATCTATCTATCTATCTATCTATCTATCTATCTATCTAAATGCCGTGCATTAATGTTTTAAACATGTCTGTCTAGCCATGCAGCTGCATTTGGAGCATAACACTGTGATGATGTCAGATCCTGCAGTGTTAGTGAGTCCTCTTACTTTGACGAGCTCTCTTTGACTTCAGCATTTTCTCTGGGGTTAAACAGCTGACAGGCGGGGTTGCATCATCATCGATGACATATGCACGCATGCACACACACCAACACATGCACACACACACACACACACACATACATACATACATACATACATATAAACATGCAGGAAGTGGGAGTAATCACTCTCGAACGCTGACAAATAAAATGTAACATCTTGTACAGGATGAAAAAGATATATATACATACATAGAGACACTGGCACTCCCTCACTTACACACATACAGACACACACACACACACACACACACACACACACACACTTCCAACATGTAGAGGGCTGGAAGGGATAAACATGAATGGATATAAAGCGCTGTGATGTTGCATGGTGAAGCGTGATAGCTGACAGTGTGAAGTACCAAACTAAAAAGTCAATGTGAGCTTGAGGCATTTGCCATCCATCACTTTGCTATAGTAGGGTACAGCGGTGGTGTTCAAATGCAAGCAGAAGGTGCACACACACATACACACACACACACACACACACACACACAAATATCTTTTTTTTGGTATGTGCAAAGCCTCAGTTGTCCATGCAGGCTCTCAGATTCAAAGCTATTGTGCTTGTCCTTGCAATCTTGTAGCCAAGCGCACATACACAAACATATATGAATGTTCACGATCAAATCACATTAGCCCACATGTACATCTGTCACTATAGCTAAAAGGAACTCACACACACACACACACACTAACACATGGGAGTCATGAATAAGAGATCTCTCAAAGCTCAAACAGTATTAGGTTATGCTATTATTATTAATATTACCACCGCTGCTACAACAACTACTACAAGTGACTATATTAGTGTCTATGATAGCTTGGAATAATAATAATAATAATTTTAACCACCATTTTTAAAGATGGATTACAAAAATGTTAAAATCAAAACAATAAAATCAACAGCAAAACAACAGGAGAGTAAACAATGCAAAAGCATGAGTTCTCTCTTAAATGAAGGTTGAAAACAATTAATATCACATTATTGTATATAAATCGATAAAACCCGGTCAAGGTTAGTCCCCGCTGTAATTCTGGTTTACTGGAAGAGGTGTGCTGGTACTGCTGCTGCTTTTATTGCAGCAATCATTTCATTTTAAGGGATGATGTCAGATTGTGCCAAATGATGGATGTCTTATCCCAGAACACAAAAAGAGAATCTTTCTTTCTTTTTTTTTTTTCTTTTATTTTTTTTTTTCTTGTGGCAAACTACCAAGAAAAAAAAAAAACAGAATATCAGGAGTGGCACAGGGATGTTCAAAGAAAAATGGTGTGACAAAAAGAAAGACAGAAAGCAAGCAAGAAAGAAAGAAGCTAGTTTGTGTGTATGAGAAAGTGTGTGTGTGTGTGTGTGTGTGTGTGTGTGTGTGTGTGTGTGAAAATAGAGTTTCATCAAGCTAATGTTATATTCAAGATGCTTCTATATGCTGGCGACCAGTGGAGGTAGACTACAGGGATATATTTTCTCACCTCACATTTTACTTATGAGTTCTTCTCTGATACACACAACTATAGCATATTAGTATGTGGAAATATTCTATAATATTTCTGTTAATCTACAGCGACTGTCACCACAAGCTGGAGTGGGTGCACTCTTGTCACACAGATATGGTCCAGTGTGATTAGCTGTGCTAGATGACAAAGACCCATGGAGTTTACAGAGGCTGCTGAGGAAGGAAACTCCACATGCTTCTGCCAAGAGGTGAGATTATTAAGGTCGTCACACTGCATAGATCCAACACAACACTATTAGCAAGTGCATGTCTTTTAGTTATTCACTTACACATAATTGCTTATTAGTTCTACTGATCCATTAAGTAAAAACAAGTATAGTAATGATAATGCTGGTGATAATGATGCGAACAAAACTACTCGTTCTGCTGTGACTACCTTCAGCTCACTGCTGCAGTTACTACTAATAACAGTTAATGGTAATACCAATACACGTACACTTTACAATGTTAATTTCCTTGTTTAAGATCCTGAATCCCTACTAATGTCAGGGATGATGCTCTGTTTCTGAGTCTGATCTCCCAGTGGAGGAGAAAAAGAAGAGCGATTGCCCTAAAGGGATCAGTAGAGTGTGACATTGTGATAATACGCCTGAAATGTATAGTGAGCACTGTTACAAGACATAGTATGATCTCTTCAAAGAACACGACGAAAAACGTTAAATCCATGTTGTCATTGAACAAAAAAAATACCATCCTCTTGATATGTCTTTGAGCATTAATCAAGCAAAATGATGAAGGAGTGGACAAAAGCAGAGGTTTTCATGAGTCCAAAAATTTGTGCCTGAACCATAAAAGGCCGGAAATGTGCTACCTGGAGCCAAACCAGACTCATCTATTATATGAAAGTTGGCGCCGGAACTAGCAAAACCAAGAAATTTAAGATACGAACCTGGCCAGGAGACAGACCCGATCAGCACCCATTTCTCAGCTTGCTGTTACCAAGGTTACATTTTACGAGTTGTCCAAACAAGACTCAGTGCCTTACCTAATGTAATCCTTGAGGCTGAATGAAATGTATCATTGTGTGTTGTATGTGTAGAAACTGAATGAGGAGCAGTGTGTTTTCAGGTTAATTTGTCCAAGCAGCAGCATGTAAGAAAAGGACTGGGCCTCACATTGAGCCTTGAGGGATTCCACAAGCGACAGGAGCCTGGCTTGACAGGGTTTCCTATAGAAACACTGCTACCAAATCTCCACTCAGTTTTTCAGAATAGAGAGAAAGCATCTGAATCAATATGATGAACAGTGTATTTTACAACCAATTCACAATTGCTCCCCTGTCCAAACACTGGATTTAAGCAGTAACCTACAGACCATGGCAAAAGACGGCTGATGACGTAACCTGCCAAACGGTTAAAATGTGAATATGGTCTCTCTAAACATGGAGGATTGTTATATTTGAAATCAACAGGCAGATTTACCGCCTCTGTCACTCACATTGCCTCCTTCAAACTGAGTGAGTTGGTGTGATAATGTGCATGTGTGTGTGAGAGAGAAAAAGAGAGAGAAAGAGAGAGCAATAGAAAGAGAGTGAGTGGGTGCATCTATGTGCGACTGGATGGATGTGCACACATGAGTGTATATTTCTGCATGTATTCCCGCGCATGTGTGTGTGTATGTGTATGTGTACATTGCACATGTCCGTATGCATGTATTTGTGCGCTGTTGTGTTTATGTGTGCATGTTTTGTATATTTGCATGTGTGTGTTTGCATGTTTAAGCAGTATGTGCGTTTATGTGTGTGGGTGTCTGTGCGCCTGCATGCTTCACATGTGTGTATTTGTGTGTGTGTAAGCTTGCGTAAAGACTTGGTTTGGACTTTAATGCGTCTTCCTCCAGGTTGTCCTTGCCGTTAATGGACTCGTCCACTTCATCACTGTGTGACGGAGGAGAGCCACTGTCGCTCAGCGCTCTGTCACTGCCATGGGAAACATACTGTACTTTTAACAGGAAGAATGACTGAAAGCTCACCCACGGGAGGCTTTGATCATTTCAATGAAAATTGGATCAAGGCAAAATAATGATAAAAAAAAATATGTCTTTGGCCTCAGTCCCACTAAGTAGCAAATTCCATGCGTAGAGAGGGGAGAAATCCCTGGAGAAGACTTTTAATTCCAAAATGAGACCTCCACCGCTTAAAAAAGAAGTGACATCCTCTATTACCAGAAAGATTGATAGCACAAATTATAATCCCTTTTAAAGGATAGCAGGTAACAAGTCTTCGGTTGAAAGAATGATAAAACTCCTATTGGCCGGATCCTCTTTATATTAGAGATATTGAGTGATGAACCTCATGATTTTTTTTTTTTTTTTTTTTTTTTTTTTCATTAAAATGGATATATGCATCGTGTTTTAGAATGGAACAGCATAGAGCCAAGGACTGAATGCTGTAACTCTTCCTTTAACAGGTAATTTCCCAGGTAAATTCAGGTGCAAGTTACAAAATGGCTGCAGCTTGAACAAGGCAGGTAAACACTTAGAAACAGCTGGATTGACACGATTAGGGAAAACTTTTTTTTTTTTTTTTAAATTGCACAACAATGTCATATCCATATTCTGCATAAAAAATCCAAACCCAAGATGTTGTTGTTTTATGCAGCATTACATTAAATAGAAAATATCTAGATGTCTTGTGCATCATCTTATACACATCTCAGTGTCATTCAGCAGCGCACATTTGTTCTCTTTGGAAACCTTGGGATCTCCACTAGAATTTAAAATACAGTTCTGTGAGTTTGAACAAAACAGCCAAACAGCAATGGCAAACCCACCCGTGGTCACAGCACAGTGGAAGAGGTTAATAAAACATTCCAATTTACTCAATATAGTGTGTTAGAGAAGAAAGGATTACCCATGACTTTAAGCTGGTGGGTTTTTTTTGAAGGACAAATTGGATTTTCAGGTTGCGGAGGACAATAGCAGAAAGAGAAAACAGCTAAGAGTCCCTTTAAAAATAACATTTGCTTTCCATGGGCTAAAAAAGGAAGCTGGTACAGGATAATAGCGAGTTGATATTCACTGGATTTAACTTGAATTAAGTGACCTCATTTACAGACTTTCTTTTTTGTTAAGACTCCATAACAGACTTGTCAAAATGAACATTTTTGCAGCATATGTATATATATATATATATATATTAAACACAAAACAGCTCAACTAAACCTGTGATTAAATGCATACTTTTTGCCATAGAGTTTGGTTTTCGTCATCTACATAAGAGTTCCTGAAGCTTAAAGAGATGCTTTTACAATAGTGGGTTGACAAGTCGACACTAAACTGCATAACATCTCATAATCTCATGCATTTTCTAATTAAATCTTATGCAGTGATTTTTACCACTGATCGTGAGTTCCAAGTCCTTTGGCACATCACATTCCTTTTTGTCTCATCCCACTTTTCTTTATCACGGAATAAAAACGGGATGCCAGGAACCTCTTAAGGTTGATTTAACGGAACAGCTGTAAAATCACTTGCATCAAGTCAGAGCTTCCCTCTGCTATTAATACTCTGAAACTTGAAGAAGATAGTCAAAGCAAAAAGTTCCTCTTCTTTATCACGATGAATACGGAACTGCAGATAAAACACACAGGGAAGAGACAGTTCTACAGGTTTGAACTCTCACATGAAGCCCCAGGTGTGATATGTGCCTTTGCAGTCGATCACAGAGCTTCTACAAATCACAGCTGCAGCGGCTGCATTCGCCCTTACAGCAAAGCTACAGAACAGTTTCAATGGATCTTGGGTTCTGTGTCACTAACCACATTTCTATAAAAGCTATTAATAAACACCAAAACCAGCCAAAAACAATAAAGCAAATTAAGGTGTTTCCATAGCTTCTGTTTCAGCAAGGGAATGATGAGGTAACGTTTCTATGGGCAACCTGTTTGCTCGTTGGCTATGTGGCACATTTTGGCACATTTTGCCAAGACGCCTTTTTGCATTTGTCTGTCTAGATCTTAGTAAATCAGTGCATTGTGCTGCTGTTTCCTGTCAAATACCGGAGTTCCATTTTCCTTTATATAAATATACATATGAGGCAAAAAAAATTGCTATCCAGCTCTGTCCGAGGTCAGAGGTCAAACAGCAACCAGTCCTACGCACGTGCTCTGTTTTTCTTACATTTCCATAGCAAATAATGTCATTTCTTTTTTAGCAAATGAAAACTTCGTCTGCCTCAAGCAAGCTGATAAACTTTTTAGAGATTTTATGCAACATTTTCCATTTCCGTCCTTTTTTTTTTTTTTTTTTTTTTTTGGCAAAATACACATAAAAAGGTTTAACGGAAATGTGCTTACTGTCTCTTTTTTCTGTAATGTAAAAAACAACAACAACAACAGAAAAGCATGAAAGGTGTGCCACTCCATATTGCAGACAGTCGACATAAGTGAGGAGTGGTACACAACTGACCAACAATGAAATAAACATTTATCTTTTTTGTTTGTTTGTTTGTTTGTTTGTTTGTTTGTTTAGTCCAAAGTGTCCTCATTTCAATCAACCCTTGGCAGTTTTGCTTAGTGCACCTTTAAAATCAGATTGCACACAAAAAAAAGTGCAAAGATATGCAGCTCAGCTGAACCGGAGATTCTAAATCATGCATAGGTTTGAATGTGTGTGTGAGTGTGTTTTCTCTATGTGTTGGCCCTGTGACGGACTGACAGACTGTCTTGTGTATTTCCCCGCCTTCTGCCCTGTGCATGCTGGGATATGCTTGAGCCCTCCTGCGACCCTGATTAGGAATAAGCAGCCACAGAAAATGGATGGATTGGTGGATGGAGAAAGACTTTTAGCCACATTTTAATTGCAGAAGCAGCACAGTGAAATGACCTCTAAAGCTCATTCTGAATCCTACTCATGCACTGTGAAATTATAGAATGGAATCTCTTTACAAATTGCAAACAGGACATTGACAAAAAAAATATAAGAGTTTTGATTTCCTGAAAAATAGGAAATCAAATGAGTGCAAAATGTAAAGCATTTTCTCCATTCTAAGCCTCTGTGTAAAATCACTTGGCTCATTTTCCTTGCTGTCTTGCTCCTCTCATGCCCTCATGTCCACTTTCTCACACACACCATGAACACCTTGCCTTGCACTGTTGAAATATATGATGAGTTCGTTCTCCCTTGCGTGCTTTGCTCCCTGTAAAGCGCTTTGTGAAAACTGATTTGTTAAGAGCGCTCGCCCTATATGAATTTGACTTGACCAGACTTGACAGTGACAGAGTTGCCTGTCTGTTGGAGCTCTGACACTTTTGCCCGAGGGCTGAGCGTCTTTCTCCATACCGTTAGCCGGCCTTGCGTCATGTGTTCGCAAAGTCACATGTCAAGAAGATGGCGGACGAGATGATGAGACGTGATGACAGAGGGTGGCTGCGTGCACGGAGAGAAAAGCAGACGCGGCAAATGAGCAGCGGCTCTGCAGGAGGCACGCCGTCACACGGTGCCAGATGTACCGTCAGTGCTCAGTCTATAGCACACAGGCCTTGAGGGGGTTTTGTCCAGTGTGGCTGGGGCAGCGGCACAAAACTCTTATACTGAACCGAGACACTGAAGCCCCTTAAGGGACCTCAGTGTGCGTTGGAGGAAAGCAAAGTGTTCTTGTAATGGATGGTCAATGTCATGGTGGTCTATTGTGTTTGCCTTGTAGGTGGTAGCTACAGTGATGGGGTCAAATAAGATGGGAATAGGCAGTCCAATTCCCCCTCCAAGGCAGCGTGTATGTGTGGTGCTGAATGTGTGTGTATCTGGAAGCTAGACACTGACCTCTACAGCTCATCAGCTTTTCTATTGGCCATTAGGAGCCTGTTTCCTGTGCGTGTGTGTGTGTGTGTGGTCTTGAACAGTCTGTAAATGTTGGCGTTTAGTTGCAAATACAGCCATAAAGCAGACTGTGGTACATGGCGGACGCCGATAGCAGCTGGTCCTGGAGGGGTTCAAGCAGGAAATGGAAGGGTCAACCACCAGTAGCATGCTGGGAATGACTGCTGCGGCGTGAATGTAGCAATAAGGTTCACGTACACGGAGCAGGCGCTAGACAGAAGGACATGTGCACTCAGATGAGACAGCAAGACTAATAGAGTCTGTTCACTGCCTATAGAGCTGAGGGACCAGGAAATTTGGCCAGTGTGAGAATGGTCAGCAGACTTGATAGATGGGAAAAGGTGACCACCGGCAACCTAGTCCTATCACAGACGAATGTGCTCAGAGAAGAGAGGTAAGGAAGTTCCCTGCACACAGAGGTGTTTCAAAGCCCCCTTAGAGCTTATTTGATTGCTATGTTTTAACCTCTAACAAGGTCTTCCTCACTTCTTCAAATGAACTCGATATGTGAAACACAGATTGTGTTGTGGATACCAACCCTGGGAAAATTCAGTTCCTTTCCACAAACTAAATTCCATGACAATATCACTAACTGGATGTACCACTGACATCCATTTGTCACACTCACAGCTCACAGGTTCAACATGGATGAGAAAGCGATTAATGCTGTTGAAAGTTTCTGAATTCTGTAACACTTGTCTCAAACACACTGCTTGGAGGACCGCTGCATCCATTGTTGGGCTTGACGGTCAGTTCTTTAAGTAATGGGTTTGTTTCAGAGTTTTTCTTATCTTTTCTTGTATTTTATTAATGCTACCTTATTAGCACTTTCCACCTAGCCATTATCCTCATTAACACAATGTAACATTAGATAAGGTGAACATCAAAGCACTGGGAAATATATTATTTGCCTGTTAAAAAAAAATACACATGTAGAAAAGTGCATCAATGCACTTACAGTTGCCAGTCAAACTGTGCAGCATGTGAACACTCACTGTGACCTTTTGACACACTATAGTACATAACTTCTATGGTGACTTACATCCGCTCCAGTAGTGTTCTATGGGGAATAACTTCAGACCACTGCAAAACCAGCACACAGACTAAACTGAACATGTTGCTTCTTCATTATTTTAGGTACTTTCTTAATGGGCCACATGTGCTTCTTTCATTAACTGAGCTGGAAGTTTAATGGCAGCTGTTCTGGTGCCAGGTTCTGGAAATAAATGTTTGAAAATTTTCTAAAAATCTGTATTTAAAGAAAGTTATGGTTTGAATGGTACACACAAGATGGATCATGACATTTAATTGATTCTAAACAAAAATCTATTCAAAAAAAGTAAAAAAAAATAAAAAATAAAAAATAAAAAAGTTAAGGCACAAGACTGTGTACATATTATATTTTAAGAGAGAAAAAAATACTCATTCCCAGCGCTCACTCCTGCAAATACTCCTCTCATCATCCCTAAAAAAAACAAATTCATGCTAGCAATGACAAAACAAAGTCGTCTAGAGTGTGAGACACACTCAATGCCATTCCCATCACCATGGTAACAGCTCTCTAATTGGTAGAACTTGTTCAAAGAATTGTTGGTAATGTAACACCTCTGTATTGTCATCGGGAACAAACAATCTCTTAAAAACAAAGTTGAAATCAGAGTAAATGGCTTCTGAGGGAGCAGATACCATCAAATAACAACGTCTCAACTTATGCTAAGTGTACCTTGAATGGTTAATATCTTAGGGCCAATAATCCGGTTTGCTGTGGCAAATATGAAGAGGAATTGTATTTCTGGAGCCCTGTGTGTCAGCTGTATACTAACAAGCTGATTACTTGTGTCCATATTCCAGATTTCAGATTCCAGCTGGAGCCGGTGCCACCCCTGGACCCATCTGGCTCTGCCCATGTTGGCTAGGGATTTAAACCAGCAACCTTGCAGTCCCCTCCAACTTTCAGGCTACTGATTAGAAACGAGACCTGTTTGGATGGAGTTCCATGAAAAACAGGTGAAGCTGCACAGGAAACAACAGGAATGATCTCACCTCGCTTGTTAGATGTTAAAACACAACGTGAGACTGACTTGACTTTTTTGGCAGAGGCCTTTGTACCAGGTGCCAAAGGCTACAGCAAACAGCCGTGGCAGAGGCATCACCCAAGGCAAGCGCCTCCGCACAGCAAGGCAGATCATTGCTTCTGTCAGGGCGGCAGCAGAAGTTGCAGCCCCAGCTGAGAGAGTCAGCTGGCCTTGTCTGAACAGCACCACACTGGCAGCTGAAGGTCGAGCCGAAAAAACTGTTTGAATTCCCCCAACCCATCAATAACTGTGCTTAACCGAGACATTGTGCTGACGGCTGAGGCATAAAGACAGGTGGTTATGTAGGAGCTGATGTTCCAAGGGACGATCAGAGGGATGAAGACACAAAATACCCAGCAGTCCCAGCTTCTCTTACCGGTTCATGCAGCAGATGTATGTTTGATGCTAAGGCTAAAAGAGTATACTCTGTCTGTGCATGACGAATTAACTCTGTCCTATATCATATAGGGTGCGGAGCGACTTTTTAGGTGAAAATGCCGATTACATGCTGCTTTAAATTGAAAACTATGTTTCACACGTAGGGACTGTTGAAAGGGCTATTCAAAACTTTGTGATGATATTGTTAATTGTGTTAAAAGTGTGCCATGCATCACTCAGATGTCCAGGCAGCAAAATTAGTATTATTTATTCATTTATTATTTTTACTTAACCAAATAAAAAACACATTGAGATTCAAAATCTCATTTTCAAGTGTGACCTGACCAAGTAAGCAGCAGTGCAGCAAGACGTAGCTCCACATGACATAAATAATAAATTCTAAAACTGAAATACGGCAACATCCACCTCACTGAAAACTACAGTAAGCGAATTTTGATCTAAAAACACACATATACAAAAATATTAAAAAAGTGCTGTTTCTTTCTTTATGTTATTTATTTATTTATTTTTTATTAATTTATTTTATTTGTTTATTTATTTATTTATTTTGGGGGGAGGGAGGGTCACCGTAAAGCAGATCTATATTATGATATGAAGAATTAGCTGATGCTTGAAATTCAGTACTGCCCCTTCTACTGCCAATGTTGCATATCAAGCGTTAAATGCGGTCAAAAAACATGCATCACTCTGTGAAATATAAATAAAACCGGGTGCTTTCGCGGCTGGAGATTCCTGTGTGCGAGCAACACTGTTGCATGTTTAAGGAATAATCTTGTTTTCCCTCCGCTGTGATAGCAGCAGCGGCAGCGGCAGCACAGATTACAGTTTCCCCGTTGCGTCTGCTTGTTCACAAACAAGCAAACGTGGGAAATGAGATCCTATCAATTTAACAGTTGCTATAATAGGATGCCACTCACGTTTCCAGTGATGCCAGGCTGTGTCAAGCAATATGCGGCTGATATATGGACTTTTGTTGCACATCAGAGGCATGGAGATAGGAGTGGGCCCATAGTAAGCTCTAATCAACAGGCAGGCCCTGTTTGCATGCCTCCCTGTAATCTTATTCATCTTCCCATGTGACCGACTAATCCTTTTATGTGTAGTGTTGCGAGACAGAGATGGGGGTATGGGCCTTCATGTGAGCAACTTTGTATCAATGCGTGCGCAGATTGCTTTTCCCGCCTGATCTGATAAAACAGACAGGAAACTGTGTTGAACTACACACAGCATCCTGTCGTTTGAATTTAGCCCTCGCTTTTTTTTTTTTTTTGCCGCACATCACCCCGCTTTGCTGCACGTTATACTGCCCAGTAAAGCAGAAATGCCCTGGAAAATCATCTTTAAAAACATTAAGTAGGAGACAATCTACACCAGTGTGAAACCAGCCTAGTCCAAGAGCAAAGTTTAATGTGGAAATGTGCGATTATTGTTATTTCTTTTAATCTATAATTCATGTTTCATCTTTAATGTTGTTTAAAATGAATTAATAAATATAGATAATAATAATTAATGTTGCCCTGGTTTGAGATAAGAGTTGCAGTTACTATGTTTTCGTCAGAATATTGCGAGCCTTTTTCTGTGCTCCATGCTATGCTTTCATAAGAACATGATACAAGGATAGACTGTGATCACAGAATACTCTGGCAGCTGCTGATTTAGGAGTTACTGTTGCTCTGGGTTTTCATAAGAACTATGTGATGTGTTGTCGCTTGTAGGGACAGAGCTAGTTAGTAATAATGATGTGATGCTTTATCGAGCCCTGTAGGAGAAGAGACCTTTTTCACAGCAGCTATTTTGACAGGTGTTGCTCATGACGTTAATGAAGGTTCTGTTTCATTTATGTGCGAAACGATCTTTCCAGTGATGCAGCATCAACAACAGCAGGATCCTGGCTCTGTTACACCTGCTTGGACCTGTTCTCATGACTTTGGGCTCTATTTTAACAGTCTAAGTGCATGGTCTGAAGAGCATGGCGCATGTGCATCCAAATGAGAGAGAGAGACATTCTCTCTTTGCCAGTCCTCCTTCCACACAAAAACTAAAAATAAAACTGCAGGCAGCAGGTACTTGATAAAAAGTGACATCCTTGCTCACTCCAGCCTTGTTTTAATGCGTCGTCAATCACTGAGGACTGTATTTCACATCTGTTACTCTATCACGTCTAAGGTTAGATATTGTGCTGGTGCAGAAAATTTAAGAAGGGCTCCCGCCTCCAAATTTTAAATCCCTGCATATTGTCAATACATATTTTAGAGACACCCCCAAAATATGTTGCATCATGTTTTTAGGGGAGCTCATGTCTTATTTAGGGCAGTTTTCATTCATTAACCAGCTGCTTTATAGCCGACCTGAACTTTGGTTTGCATTTGATCCATCAGCTGACAGTGCAGCTGCACTGGGCAGAGTCAGGTAAGACATGCTTTCTACTTTAGTTACAGTCTGGCCGGTGTCGGGGTGTTAGGCTGGACAAGACAGAGGACGTCAGGTTAGTAGGCAGTTCTTCAGTGTGTACTGGGACACATGTTTGTTTACACTTCTAACGTGATGTGGACACAAACGTTTGCCAGGCAAGACGGAATGCGGTGGAAAAGGATCTGCACGTGCATAAAGTAAAAGTGCACGAGCACATCATCTACAACAGCAGGATTCCACCAAAGCTCCCTGAGGTGAAGCAGGTGTCCCTGTGTGTGTGCAACAAGGCATCTCTGTGTACATAATAAGCAGAGTGTATGGGCGTTGGCACCGGCCCATGTAGGCGTGCATTGTTATCTTGATAGTGACCTTAAAACTCCACCTCTGACTTCAGACCTGGTTTTTGTTGGTCAGTCACTTTCAGCCACCTCAAGATAACAAGGCTCCCACAATGCACCTGACCACACCTCATTTTCAGATCAACACACCCATGGGCACACAGATGACACAAGTGCATTTGCTATTTACACAACATGGGCGCTGGATGGGAAAATGACAAACACGCTGCTTGGAAATGAGAGAAGACACTGCATTGTGCTCGGCGCTGCTTTGCACCGCATGCAAGACAGGACCCTTTGTCTGTTAGCAATGGAATGGAATGGAAAAACTAGGTCCATTCATTTTTCACGTCATGTATGTACATATGCCATGCTACAAGATAGTGCATGCTCAAACAAATGATCACAAATAGAGGAAAATGTCACAAATATCATTATGCCCGTGATGTGCTGACCCAGCAGGTGTGTCCATGCACCTGCACTGTCTTTGGATCCTGAAACCTTAGTTGTCATGATGCGCTGTATCAAAGTATCTGGCTACTGGAGCTCATTAATCACATTTGTTGATATTAACTCATATGTTTTGTAACATGTACTCTCCACTTGCTGTAGAGGCAATGTGGCCACTTTAATGAATACACGAGGAATTTAGATTTCCAGGTCATTCGGCCACTGACTTTCATCAAATGGTACAAAAATCCTCCCTCGGATTACTGTCACATTTATTTTGAAAACCCCGGCCATTAGATAGCTAAGTGGATAAAATATGCCTGTGCATTCTGTTGGAAGCCCTCATATCTTGTGAGACAGGGACATCAGTGGACGGCAATAAAATGTTCTTGTCAGTGGTTGGAGCTGTCTCAGGGGTCAGCAAGCTGTCTCGTGTGACATTGCCCTTCGACATGCACTCATACTGTAACTGCCTGTCAACACGGCCGCACAGGCCAGTTAATTATCCACCAGGCCCCTGGGTTTATGCTGTGCTTTTTATGCGAATAACCTATGTGTGCATGTAGGAGTACAGATGAATAGAGCTTTGATGTATGTTGACTCATTACTTATGCGAGGAAATTGGTGTGCCTCTGTGCCATATGGTTTCATGTGAGCAAGTTTTTATCCATGCAGCTGCAGATTACTTTTCCTGCCAAAGCAGATAAGACCAAGACCAAAGTCTGATTAAACCTATTTGTTCACTGGATAGTCTCCCAGCATGCTTTCATGTCAGTCACTTAATCTGTGCATGCAATTGTGCTGCACTGAGTGTTTCATAGGAAGCACAAAGGCTTCCTACAGTTCAATTAGCCGCTCATGAAACTGTTGGACAATTTTATTACCGGTTTTTCAGGTAAGCACACTCCCACGCGTATGTTCACAGCGGAGTGTTGCTTCTCACTGATGTGATAAAATTCCACATTGAAACCTAATTCACCAAAAGGGCGAAGCTTGCCCCTCCCCCAAAATGTATAGTTGTCACCACAAGGATTCTCCAATATTTTACACACAAAACAATGTACTTTTGTATTTCTGAGCATTAGTTTGGGCCATATAGGCCCGTTTCCACCAGAATGTTCCTGGTAGTATTTGGGGGGCAGGAGCTCCCACAGGAACATCCTCTCGCTCGACCCTCTCACCTGCTGTGTCTCCACTGAGAGGGCCGAGTAGGAGGAAGGTTCCTGTAAAGTTACCGGGCGGTTGCGCAACCATGACCGGGGCATCAAAATGTGTGTTATTAAAAAAACCTGTTGTTAGCGATAGCTAACATCCGCTAAAGCTAATGTTAGCGTCCCTAAAATGCTGGCTAAAAAGTGTGTTTTTAACTCATTGGCTGCCAGCCATTTTCAGACAACTCAACTATTCACAGAATAATTATGTAAACAAGGCTGGGCTGCAGTGAAACGCGACTAGATTGCCGTGAGCTATGACAAAGCCGGGGTTGGTGGTCAGTTTTTTTTTTTTTTTTTTTTAGACGGCGCCTGAACGCAACATTAGCCTCCGCGGCTAGCGCAACTTGCCTAGGTCGCTCGTCTCCATGGTAACCATCGGAGTCGCTGGAATTCAAAGAATCCTTTCTCACGTTTGCTCCCGTCTTACTACTAGAATCACAGCGACACACACTCTGTTCTAGCGTAAGCTGCCTAAACTTGCGACATTGCAACATTTTTCTCTCTCTCCTCTCTGCCTTCTCTCTATCGTTTTGATCCTTTCCGACGCAGATTCGAGCACAAACTTCGTCGGCCCCCTCCTAGCCCGCCCCATTGAAAAGTCTAATTAATGTCGCATGCCGTTTTTGGCAGTTAACATTTGGATTTGAATTGACGTCTACAGACGTCATTGACAGCCAATGAGTTAACGTTAGCTAACGTCCGCTAAAGCGAACATTAGCGCCCCTAAAAATGCCGGCTAAAAAGTGTGTTGTTAGCATTAGCTAGCACGTTAGCGTTAGCTTGGTAGTGTTGGCCGTGTTGCTAGGGACGCCTGCTTTCTGTTGACATCACATCGCGTCGTGAATAAACCCAGGAGTTTTTCGGGGCCGCTCAGAGTCTCTACCCCGAGGCAGGGCTGTTTTTTAGCCCCTGTAAAGGTTCCTGAACTCTCTCTTTCGGGGTAGTTCCGGCGGTGGAGACACGCAACAATGTCCACGGCTCCGTAAAATTACCCCGAAGTTCCTGTGTTGGAAACGGGCCTTATGTCTGTCTCTTAGCCCAGTAGACATATTAATCTGCCCACAATGTAAATAACTATCATTTCATTTTCATTTTCAAACTGCCTCAAACACGGATTACACGTCTCTCTGAATCTAATCATATTTTATTGACTGTTATTGATAATGATATATTAATAATAATGTATATGCTTTATGCTGTAAAGTGTGTTTGCAAAGTTCACAGCTTTAGAAACCCCGCCTCAACACTGTCAGTCACCAGCCCGCCAGCCTCTTTAGCGACTTTGTGCTGGGGACAGAACATGAACACTTGAGCTCTGCTATAGACTGAGTTCTCCATTTTTATTTTTGCCCATTTAGAGTGAAGTGGCATCAACTGTTTACGGCCTCCGCTTCCTGAACGTAACAATAACCTTTTCCTAACCTTAACCAAGTAACTTAATGGCTAGCAGGCTAGCTAGCTAGCTAGCATGGTGATATTTGATAACAAACTTTAGCTCGCTAGCTAGCTTGCTCAGGAAAGTCTCCTTTGGGTCGTATCACAGGATTGGAACAAGCGACCTGTGAGGTTTTGGGTTGGAGAACTTGCTGAAAAGTGGGACTTCAAATCTGTTAATCAGATGACTTTGTGTGAGGCAGCTGATAACTGTGCCATTTGCTGTCTTGAGGGAGAACTGCAGGCTTGACTGGGAGAGTAACACACTGGTAACCTCTTTCCAGATGCATTTTTGTGATTTGTACAACACCAATGTGTAAAGAAAAGTCAAGGAGGGTGGACGCTTTTAGGTCTTTGTAATTAATTGTAACTATTTTGTAAATGTCACCAAAACTCACCACTGCAGGCCCACCGTCCAATCCCAGTCAGTCACAGTGAGAGAGAAAAGGAGATGCAATCCAGGAAAGTGTCTTCATCATCAGTCAAAGTCACATTTTCCATAACCTCAAAGGTGTTTTCTGTGTGGCGATGGTGGTATAGTGGTGAGCATAGCTGCCTTCCAAGCAGTTGACCCGGGTTCGATTCCCGGCCATCGCAGCAGACTTTTGTGAATTTCCCTGTGGTGGCTTATCTTAGGTGTATTTTGCTTTGCTAACATCTTCTTCAAAACTGGGTCTAATACACAAATAATATCCGTCTGATATATAATCAAACGATGGGACATCCACAGTTTCCAGAGGAGGTCCAACTTGTGTGTCATGCAGATTCACTGGCAACGACACAGCTTCATTTGCACAGACTGACGGAGTTATTGATGTGAAGATAATGTTTGTCTTCATCATGCAGCTGCACATTATTGGCTTTTAAATGCCACAGTAATGTACTTCTGCCATGCTGTCTTCCCTAGTAGATGTTTTGATTAAATATGAAAAAAAAAACAAAAAAAACAGTGGCATGTAGAAAGTTCATGTTTGTGTCTGTGTAGCCTGTAATTTGCAACCTGCTATTTGTAGCTTAAGCAATTAATATTTTAATGAACAGTCAGTAAGTCACTTACATATCAGTTTCTAGACTTTAGAGGTAAATACAGAAGAGGTGTTTAGATTTTATTTCCTTCACAAATCAGATTAATCTGCCTGTGTGCCTACCTTACAGCCTGCCAGGTGAGTGCCAGATGGAAGCAAAAGAGGAAGCAAAAAGTTTAATTTTCCAAATAATTCCTCTTCGGAGGCAGCAACAGTGCCAGAATAATTAATCAGCAAACCATCTACAGATGTAGCCCCACTTTTGACAGCATGCTGGTGAACTGGAGCTGGGTAATTATTGGTGCAGTGTCGCTCCCTCCCAAGAGGAATTATTTGGGAAATGAAGTGTCTTGAAACTGGGAAAAAAAAAAAAAAATGAAGTCAGCGGCAGTCGGAGGAGCCAGAGAAATGAGCTGAGTGAAGGAATGGAGGGATAGACAGAAAGATAGAGAAAGAGAGGGGGAGAGAGATAGAGAGAGAGAGAGGGAGAGAGAGAGAGAGAGAGAGAGAGAGAGGTGAAGAATGGGGAGGTGAGGTCGAGTTAGAAATAAAATAGTGAGGGAAGCAGAGAGGAAAAACATGGAAGTAGTAGATGGCAGGAGGGCTGAGTGACAGCAAGAGAAAGCTTCCAAACCACACATATTTCACTCTGAAACATCAGGAGAAGTGTATTTGTGTATGTGTGTGTGTGTGTGTGTGTGTGTGTGTGTGTGTGTGTGTGTGTGTGTGTGTGTGTATTTCACTATGAACCATGCAATTTTAATCTGTCCAATAAACCAGCTCCCCAGTGCAGCAGCGGATCGCTTACAAGGCCGTAAAAGTTTGATGTGGCTCTTGTCAGGTTGGATTTAGCATCCTGGGCTCAGTAAATCGGCCACGGAGGCAGACCGTACGGCCGAGCGCAGAGTGCCCGATCTCAATCCTGATTTATTTATCGTTGTCTTATGTCTGCCAGGCCAGGCAGTACGGCGTGGCCTATTTCTGCTCCTGCAGTGCAAAGTGAGACCTGGCAGGTCCCGAGGCACTATTTGTTGTTATAAATTATGATGGCAAAAAATGATCTATACTACTATTTTATGTCATAATATTTATTATTTCATTTTATAAATATTTACATATAAATTATCCATTTTCACTCAGTCGTAGATTTTTTCAGTCCAATTTTTTTTTTATGATCTTGTCAGAAGTCTTTCTTAACCTTTTCATGACAGTATCTTTAGCTGTCTATCTATCTATCTATCTATCTCTACACACACACACACACACACACACACACACACACACACACACACTATAATAACCATGTCCATTTCTCGATACTTGTGGTTTGAGACATCTGAACTTGGATTATCTGCACGAAAGCCGGTCTTCCAGTTTGCTACGCCACGCTGAATCACAGTGTTTGGGAGATTTTATGCTGGGCAACTTCCATGTTAAAGCAACAATAAATGCAGTCAAAGAGGCATTTTCTTATTTAGTATTAGTCTTGAGTGCTATCTTTTTAATTCACTAAAATATGAGTACTGATGTGAGAGAGTCCATGTCTAACATCATCGCTGGCTAAAGCCTCATATTAGATGTAATCACTTTGCTAACCCTCCGCCTCCTCTAATATAACATTAGACTGGTAATCCTGGGAGTGCTGTGCTGACAAGCTGACAGGTGCAGCTGAGGAGTCAATCACACTGAGGCAGGAGGAATAAAAACTGAGGGAGTGCTCTGATTGGATCACCTGGACTGGAGAGGAATCAGCTGAAGTTTTTGAAGTCCTCACAGTTTTACAATGTTTTCCAATGACAAAAAAAAAAAAAAAAAAGAAAAAAAGAAAAAGAAAAGAAAAGAAAAATCACACATTTTAGTTTACTATCCCATTAAATGATGAGAGATGAGACATCAAAATCATTCTTGGGCACCAAGTACATGTTTTTTTTTTTTTTTTTTCTTTGTTACTCTGAAGCTCAGATGTCTTTCAGCAGTGTCTGAAGTGTTAGCATGGAGCATCAAAGCAAATAATCTACAGGCGGCTCATAGATGATCCTGGTGCTTGTGATCTCATTACTTATAAGGTAAGCTGACCACCAGGCCAATCATCCAAAAAAAAAAAAAAAAGTTATTTATTTCAGACCCCCTCTTGTCCTGGCTTGTACTGAAACTACTGAAGCAATGCTCCGGGCTTGGCCAGGCTTAGTTTCTATTGCAGTAGGCTGAGCTGTGATCCCTCTGCTCAGCATATGTTCAAGAGGCTTTTTATGTGTTATACAGTCCTCCTGCAAAGTGACATCACCCTTGATGTTTAAAAGTGGAAGGATTTACACTCCCTTCTTCAGTGATCACTTCCATTTTATTCTCTCTCCTCAGTGCTTGTTTAAACCCTCTCTCTCCCTTCCTTCCTTTTATCCTCTTACTGACAATGCCTAGTGGATTGGTTGATCGTCTGACTGAAGGTTATTCTCATTACAGGAGATGGGAAATGTCATGTGGTTAACATGCAAGATGGGAAAAACAGCAACAATTTTAGGCTGGAAGCTGAAAGAATCTAGCTTTTCCTCATATGCAACATACATACTTGCACAATGTGAATATTTAGTTACAGAAACTGACATGAAGCTGCTCCACTAAAAAATACCAGCTTCACAGCTTACAGCAACTACAATGAACTTTTTGTGTTGGCTTTGGCGGCTCTTGTGGACACAGCCGGAGTGTTTCCTTAACCGAAGACTGCATTTCCCATGAGTGAAACTGCCTCTTGTCAGCTGGCCAACCACCAATAAAACCAAAGAGAGAAATTTTTTTGAAAGTGAGTGAAAGAAAGAAGTCAACAAAGCACTGTGAGAAGAGACATTTCTGTTTACATCCAGGACCATGGCTGACTGCGGCTAATGCTTCAAAGTTTGGCTTCGTTTCACTCCTGCAGTACGGATATTTTGTGTGAGGGAGGAAGTACGAAAAAGTAGGTGCTAGTTAACTGCGAGGCTAGTGCAGCATTAACCAACCAGCTAGCACCAGCTGGTGGGATATCTGCTGTATTGATTTATGGAACAAAAACATGAAGAGGACACTGACCTTCTAGATTGGATTAGATTTGGTGGGAAATCTGCTGAATTGATTTAAGACATAAAACAGGAAGAGGGTGCTGTTTTTCCTGATTGGATTGGGTTTGGGAAATCAGCTGGGCTGATTTATGTCACAAAACAGAGAGTGGGCTGATGAATGAATCAAATCTTAAACAAATACCAGAATTTTGAAGAGTAAGTACTATGCAAAATACAGTATCATCTTTGACAACCAGGTTGAAACCAGGTTGAAACTGGCAGGCAATCTGCTGTGTTGTTTTACAGCACAAAACAGGAAGTGTGTTCTTCGAAGCAAACAGAGCTAGAGCTTTACGGCATTACAGTTACTTACAATATAATACTGACATTTAAAAATACTTCACAGACCACCTTCATCTGCAGTTGGACACAGGCCATGTGTATCCACTGGGTCACTTATTAGGCAATTAAGAAGAAAGAAACTCATTTTTAAACTGACAACCCTGCTCTCTTGGAAGTCAGGGCCCTATGGGCTCTAACATTTACACAACAAAAAACAAGCCCTCCAAACCCTCAGGAAAAGCCACAATATTGTCCTGTTGAATTTTTCACAACAGCAGCATGCTGCCAATTATTCAGTGAACAGATGAAAAGTGCATACAGATGTATGCTTTCAGTATTTATCCCCAACAACATAAAGCTGATGACTTGTGACACTTCAGCTTACATCTTCATCATCGGCACTAATGAAGCCATTCGCTCAACATCAGACCCTATCAGCTTTATGTTGATGGGTTAAATACTGAGGATATTCACCACAATGCTGGCTGAGTGAAATTATAAGTGGCTTAGCTACTGTTTTTGCAAAGAAAGAAAGAAAGAAAGAAAGAAAGAAAGAAAGAAAGGAAGAAAGAAAAAGAAAATTTAAAGAAGGGCCATTAAGGAAGGAAAAAAGACAAGACAGAAGAGAAGGAAACATGCAAAGAAGGAATTAATAAAGGAAGACAAAAGGAAGAAAGGAAGGAAGAAAGAATTTAAGTAGAAGGGAAGGGAAATTAAAATAAAGATTGAAGGAAAGAACCAAGGACAAAGAAAGGAGGGAATCAAATCTTATGGAATGAAATATCAGTACACAGTAGAGATATTATGAAGCAGGGAATGAGGGAAAGCAGGAAGGAAAGAAAAAAATAATGAATGGAAGAAGGAAGGGAGGAGGAAGGAATGGAATGATGAAAGAGTGTAAAGTAAGAAAGGAAAAAAACAAAAGCAAAAGAACAGATCCAAGGATGGAGGGAAGAAAAGTGAGTGGAAAGGAAGGAAGAGGACAGGAAGACAGGGGATCGGACCTCAAAAGCAAAGAAGGAAAGAATGGAGGAAGAAAGGAGAGGTCCTTAAAATAAGGGAGAAATGGATGGAATGCATAAATGAAGGAAGGGATGTAAGCGGACAAGATGAAAGGAAGAATGAAAGAAGAAAAGACAGGAATGATAAAGGTGAAAAGAGAGAGGAATGAATGAAAAAATGTAGGGAAGTCTGAATGGATGCAGAAAGGAAGGGAAATGGGAAACACTGGAACTGCAAAGATGGAAGGAACTGGCAATAAATGCTGAGAGGAGGAAACGAATGGTAAATGAAAAGAAAGAAAGAAAGAAAAGGAGGAATGAATGTAGGAGGCAGAGAGAAAAGAAGCAAACAGGAAACAATAGAGTGAACAGTGGCCCCTACAATTATAGTGGGCTGAGGAATGGAATTAGAAGACGCCTATCTACAGGATGTAAAATAGCTTTACACACCGAGAGGAGAAGAGAGAAAACAATGGAGGATTGCAATAACATAATGCATCATCCTACCTGCAGCTGTTTCAACCAGAACAGAACAGGCGGTTACATCAGGCATAAACAACACTTAACACCCACACACTCGCTTAAAGGTACAGCAACTGTTGACTTGGAAGTGCACACCTCCAGCAAAATTGCACACACACACACATACATACACACACGAGGTGCAGGCATACACAGATGCACACACAAACACAGGCACAAACACAAACAAACCGAATGCTAACTCATTCTCACACCCGAAAACACACACACACACACACACTTTGCTTCTGCCTCTGTTCTCTACACCGGGGTCGACTCTGGGATCAGACCTTTAGCGGCTCAGCCCCTAATGAGAATGTGACATGTGTGCAGCGCATTGGCAGGGACGTTTTTTTAAGGGTCTGTCGGACGACCGGGACTTACTCTCTCTCCTATTTTCTGTGTGTGCACATACACACAGAAAGAGCTTGAATCTGCAAAAGGTTTTATTCCGTGCTTATGTAGCTGGTCCATAACATGGATATGTTCTCATTTTAACCCTCCTATTATCTTTCAGTGTTTAATGCCTTTAAATACATGATTAAGAGTTTTTTTTTTTTTTGCCTCACATTTAATTACTTTTCCTAATTTAGGAAGGGCACAAGTGAGTAAACATGACATTAACATGATGATGTGTTTTCAATGTCCAGAACACATTTTGTACACATCAGTGTTTCTTGAGACATCATTGTGAAACTGCTGTCAGCTTTTTTTTTTTTTTTTAGTTGTATAAAACATATAAGAAATGTCAACATTTTCACACATTTGGTTGGGTTTTTTTTTTTATGCCATTTATATTTGTAACGGTCAAAAAAACTTCCCTCTGCCTTAGGGCTCCAACCAAACATCACCACACCTGTAGCAGTGCGAGAACCAGCAGTTCATATGGCATTTTGGGAGGGAAAAACGTGATTTCCCACAAGGGTTATGTTTTATTTAAAGGGCTCTTTAGGTCATCAAAACACATAAAGTGCCTGACTCATAAACAATTTTTATTATAATCATTTTCTGGAGGTCCAACTGACCCCAACTGATTAAAAATGGGAGTAAATTTGAGGGTAACAGGAGGGTTGAATAGACCCTATAAGGCCTTACTTGAAAGTGTCTGGACTTGAGTGTGTTTTGGGTCAGGCCGGTGTGGCTCAGCCCTCATGTCCGTGTCAGTGCAGCTAACCTGTGTAGAGTGTCTAGAGTGAGAGAGTTGATGACTAAACCCTGTCAGAGCTGAGACTCTGCAGCTGCTTCTTCTCCTGGCTGCTCTCCTGATGGACTCTGTTTCTGCAGCAAACACACTGTGTTGGATGAATTTCCACAATTTTGAACAGTAGCTCATAAACTTCCAGACTGTTTTGCAGCTAATCAAATATAACAGAGCACAGCAATGCTCACACATTAATTATTTTTTTTTATAAATGTCCACTACTATTTTTGTTTCAAATAACTCACAAACCTCCAGCCAGCCATCTCAATGTGGCATAAGAGCTCACCTGAGACCTTGCAGCTCCACCTGTGTATAGACTTTCTGTGCTGGTCCAGCTGCTGCAAAACAGGATTTTCCTAATTAAAGGATTGATCACATTCACAAACAAATCAGCACACTGTGGCTAATTTTCCTTACAAATACTGCTGATGTTATAATAGCCCATACATACATATTAACATAATTCAACTCGTGATCCGGTTGTGGAAAAGAACAGGGAGCTATGAAGTAAATTTTCTAACATAAGGGCTATACCAGTTATTGATATCAAAGATGGTAATTGTTGGCTCAGCTGTGACAGAACATTTTTAACTTGGCCTAAGTTCTTTCTTACACTTTCTTAAAAAAAGGACCTGATGTGCTCTGTCCTTGTCCTCACTTTGGGTGGCAGTTTTTCACCCACAATAATGTTAGGTGATGTTAAAACTGAGACATTTGAGCCATCAACGCAAGTTTGTTAACATCTTACACCTGCAATTTAAATGTAAAATTGACTAATGTAGCTCTATCCAGCAAAGACATTATTTTTTTAATGCTGTGATGCTCAAATCATGAAACAATAATGTTATAGCCAGGAATACAACCTGATTCATGACTGAAATGCTTGGGATTCACTTCATCTCGCTGAACAGAAGCTACAGCCAGTGCTGCCTCTAGCCAACAGTTGGAGTACAAACTGAGGGTTGCCAGGTAATCATGTCAGGTATCCACCAAATCTCGCGCTTTCCCTTTCCATCTCTCAAAACAGTCCTCTTTTGCAAACAAAAACACAAACCTGGCAACTGCATCGACTTTATACCACCTGCTTATAACCGTATGTGGAGCTAAAATTATAACATATATTGACATTGTCAAAAATATTGGTAGGGACAATTCATTAGTACCTTGACATTCATCCATACCCAATTTGGCATCCATATAATTAGTAATAATAATAATAATTATTATTATTATTATTATTATTCCTCTCTTTCTCACACACACATACACACACATGCACAGATTGCTCTGTGTTACTTTGACACAACGCCATGTAGGTGAAGGTGCTATTTGCAACACATTTAATTATCAGTATTGTCAGCTTAATGGTGGTAGCTTGATATTTAGTCACTGTAAAAACAAGACAACGGTAGCAATATTTTTTAGTCTTTATCTCAAATGTGATTGTTTCTTACTGCAAAGACTTGCTTAGATGTTTCTTTGTCAAAGGTTTTCTTTTTGGTTTTGCTTATGAGGATAAACAAGTTGGAAGTGACTTTTCCATCAGCCATCCACCATCTGCCTTTTGTGCTGGAGCGATTTTTTTTCTGTTTTGTGCCATAAAGCAATCCAGCAGATTTCCCAACATGTCCAGGTTGTTTGTGAATTACACCACCCTCCTTGACAACCTTCTTTTATTTTGAACATACTACTGATGACAGATATATGAGGAGGCATGATATGCTGTAGCTAGATTTCCCATCACATCAATGCAAAATGGTTAGAATGAAAAGAATGAAACCCTTACTCTTCAAAACTTTATCTAAAAAAAGTTTGCGCTGTATCTCACTTAATTAGCTCAACATGGCATCACATTGTTGACAGTTTGACCAGTTATCCACAGGGCTAAAAATGAAAAAAAGCACCACTAAACAATAAAATGGATTCAGGGAGGCAAGATACATCAGAAATATCTGCTTTCTTAAGCAACGTAATGCAGAGGTAGACTTGCCACCTGAAAGAATATATGAGGCCACCTAAAGGGGGCGATGTAGAGTGCTAAAACTGGGCAAAGCAGGCCAAAACTACACTCTTTTTTCTGTCTCCCAGCAGTCAACAGCCAGGGCTCAGCTTTCTCTCTCTTCAGATTTTGCTAAAGGTGTGAATTTATTCTTTTATGTTTAATAGAATCTCAACATTATAATGCAAGTCAGAACTGACTTGAGATGTGATAGCCTCCAGTTTTGTCCCCGGGGGTGGGTGATTGTAGGTACGGCATTGGAGTTATTAAGTGGGTATCATCCCATATAAGACTCAGAATTCTGCCAGAAGGCAAAACAGTAATTTCTTGCCTCTGAGAACCAAATATCGTCTACACTCACGCTCACCTTGTTACTATTACATCCAGAATCAATATTATTTGCAACCCCACTTGCTTATCTCAATGTGGCGGCAGATTGCGTGCCATGTACTGTAAAACAAGAGCTTATCTTTAAACATATTATTTATTAGTTCTGTGGCAGATTTCCTTGATAAAAAAAAAAAAAAAAAAAACACAGCATGCGGCTCTCTGTTGATGGGAACAGATTGTGCTTTGGAACTTGGGAGCACTGGAGCAACTGACTGTGTCTCTGCAAGCTTTCTGCCACCTCTGTCAAAACAGCTAATTAACAAGACAGAACAAATATTGGCTGCAGAAGAGGAAAAGAAAGAAACGAAAGAACAGAAGGAGAAAGGGAAGGAAGAAACAGCACATTAGACACTAATAAGGTGATTGAATAATAAAGACAACCAGAATATATTCACATCTTAACAAAAAAAAAAAAAAAAAAAAAAAAAAAAACAGGCGCTAAATATAATAAAGAGTAAAAATGTATTGAAATGATCATGAGGTCAAATAAACACATGCATCTGACAATTTCAGCACATTAAATAGACTGTATGAGTGGGGAATACAGGAAATAATATGGATTATTTACATATGGATTTATTTACTGTCATTACAATATTGCCAGTAGTCGTGATTGCATACCCAAATATAGATCACTGAAGGTGAACTATTTAGTTATATCACATATGAATATATATGTGTTTATGGTGTACATGACATTATAAGAAAACATTGCCAGGTTGAAAAAGAGGTGGAATAAGAGGTGTCACAAACTGTGTCAAGCAAATGTAAAAAAGAGAGACTATACATAAATAAAAAGAATCAAAAGTACTTTATTTTAACCCAACTAACTCAAAAGAAAACGAGATCTGACAGCATATGAGTGTAGTCAGTGATGTTCTCAGAGTATGACCGGAAGTGGAGTGTAGGTGTTAGAATGTTAAGTGGCGTCAAGTGAAAATAAAGCTAAGCCGAGTACCAGATAATGATTAGTTAGACACACTAGCTGACACCAGGAGCACATTACACAACTAAATGTTGCAGGTATCGAATCCCATCTTGCCTCAAAACAGTTTGCACCTTTTAGGATGAGGCAATAATGTAAGTTTGCCCTTGACAAGACTGAAGGAGTGAGGCTGGCTTCAAACCAAGTCGAGAAGAGGTTGAGGTCTGGTCTCGCAGGACTAAAACCCTTCAAGTTGGAAGGCAAATGGGTCATTAGTGTAGATGTTTGCATGTTAGTGACCAGCGAAGACAACTATTTACATCAAGTGCCTGGGATTTTTGTTTGCACATGCAGACAGGCAGACGGAAACCATGGACATAGTCATGTTGATCAGAATTACAAGGGGAGTTGGATGTAAGAAAGTTTTCATAATAATCGTGCATGATGCCCAGTGTCCACTTCATCAGGTTCACCTGTACAGTCTAATGCAATACAAAGCAACAGCTCTGCCATAAATTCTACCTTTTAAGAAAGTTTATAATATTCAGTTTTTGTTGACATTGTCTAGAATGTGTCACTTTAATTCTGTGTTTATTACCGAGGTTGTAGTTTGCAGAGGTCTT
Organism: Myripristis murdjan; assembly: GCF_902150065.1. Classification (NCBI taxonomy): domain Eukaryota; kingdom Metazoa; phylum Chordata; class Actinopteri; order Holocentriformes; family Holocentridae; genus Myripristis; species Myripristis murdjan. The sequence goes on from NC_043989.1 coordinate 29,040,613, forward strand.
GTACTGGACTACATTATATTGAGAGATGTTACTAATTTTGTCCTCCCTATTTATGTACATGATTGGGACAGAATATTAGAAACACCTCTCAGTAAAATCCAGTACAACAGCAGCACTAACTATGAACTCAATGCCAAACACAGAAGTGAATGAACACCTCTGTTACTGTGACAAAAAGCAAACCTGACCATTATAGGCAGCAGGAAAGTAAACTTTATGGCAGAACAGTTGTATTGGATTGTTTTAGATTGTACAGGTGGACCTGATAAAGTGGACACTGTGTGTATATGTCTGCAGTAAACAGAGGGATGACATATCCTGCTGCAGTCTAACTGGACAAATCAGCTTGTTGTGCTTTCTCACACTATAAGAGCAACGACAAAAACATCAAACATGTTGGAGAACATGTCAGACTGCATCAGGAGATCAGGACGTGACATGCTGACCTTTTTACTCTGCACAAGCAGACATGACGTTTGCACTCTGATCTTGACATTTTGTCCAGGACAGTATGGGACACCTACATTGGCTGTGATTTTGTACGGTATTGGGCTTTCAGAGGCACACCTGACAACCTGCTCTGCTTCACCCACTGGCTTCCAAGCCTCCAAGGGAGGAAGCAAACCAGGTCAAGAGGGAGGGTGCCATCACACCCCCCTGCCTTAAGGGGGGTGTGATGGAAGGAAAGGAAAGACTGGAAGAGTGAAAAAATGTGATCATACAGAGAGAAAGGGCAGAGGAGCATCAACAATCACGTTATCTTTATCCTTGATATGGCAAATATCTAGGTCAGCGGTGTCCAATCATGTGCCATGCAGGTTATACCAGTTTTCATTCTAACCAAAATCTAAACCAGGTCATTTCACTGGCCAGTTGCAGCTCTCTGGCTGAAGGTGTGTTAATCAATGAAATTACCTCATTTAGTCCCTGGTTGGAGGCACACCTCCATACACTCAGCCTTCCATGTCACAGGCCACCACTGGACACCAGAACAGCTTCAGTGCTCAGAGATGCTCCAAGTCTCTGGAACTCTACAAGATGGATGAAGCTCCAGCCTTTCACACGATCCTCTACACAGAGAGGGATGTTGTAGTAGAGCTGCAGTGCGTAAAGCCTCATTACAAAGACAAATGCACATTTGAGAGTCGAGTGGCACTGGTCTACAGAGCTGTGGAAAAACGTGATGTTCTGGACAAGTGGACCAGTGCATGTGTGACGTCCATCAAGACCTGAGTGCTGGACGCCTGAAGTGAGGGGGCCGCTCGCTCTACAGGGGGTATTCTCCACTTGTCCCTCAGACTGAAGGCTCACTGCAAATCAATACAAAGCCACTCTGACTGATCACCTTTCTATCCTGGTGGGAGTGATCTCTTCCAGGATGACAACAACCTCATCAACAGGGCACCGAGGCTTATTGAAGGGATGGATGAGGGTGAATATAAAGTAAATTAGGATGCTCTGGATTTTGCAGTCACCAGCTCAACCCAGCTGAACACCGATGGAAGACTTTGGAGCAACGTGTTGGACAGCGTTCTTCACCTCCACCATCAAAACACCAAATGAGGGACTATATGTTTAGGAAGAATGAAGCTCCATTCCTCCTCCAGCACAGTTGCATAGACTTGGAGAACCTCTGCCAAGGAGCACTGAGTTCTGGTGACTCGTTCTGGCACGACACTTGATGTGCTTGACATATGTATAGGTCAAGGTGCTGCAAAACCCATATCTCTGACAGTAGTTCCTTCTCAAAAAAAGGAAAAAAAAAAAAAATTGAGCCCTAAGGTCTTAAACTTCACAGAGAAAAACACGACGGCTCAATCAACTTTTTGCTCCTCTGCGAATGCGACTGCACCTGACCCCCATATTGGAAGCAGGGTTTCCACCAGTAATGACAAGAGTTCATCCAAATGGAACAGGACAAAAAAAAAAAAAATCGTCCTCGCGTTCACAAACACAATTTAAGACTTCTCTCAAATTGAGACGAGATAAACCTCACTTTTTCCATTTTTTAAAAAAAAATACAGTCTGGTATGGATGCAATAATCCACCATTTCTATGAATCACAAAACCTGTTTTTTAGTAGTTGCGGGTGAATACAGAATAATATCCATGACTTTATATGTTTTATCAGTGGCAGAGCTCTAGGATGAAGAAAGAGAGAATACTAATTTGTGCTGTGGACTGCTGGGTTAAAGGTGACTTGACTAGACACAAAGCAAACCTATCTCCATGAGTAAAACATATTTCCTCACATTTATGAACATAGCGTGTTAATCAGGTGTTTTGCTTCATATAACAAACAATGCATTAATTGCTGGGAAATATTTAAATAAATCCTCAGCATTCACTTCGCTGATGCCTAATGTTTTTTTATTCAAGCAAAGTAAATATTTCCATTCAGCTCAGAGAAAATGCCATCACCGTGATAATCATACTGAATTAACGTGGGTGGCGTGCCAAGTATCAAAACAAAAACATGGCAATCAGTGGTTGTTTAATAGCAAAATCTAATTTTCATCACCACTTACTTTTCAGATTATAATTATGAAAAGGCTTTATTTTGTAGAGTTCTTGTAAACAGGTATTGCCCTTGCATAAGTTTCAATGAAGGTCTAAACACAAACACACTGTTCACACTGGAGTGTGATATGAGTTTTTGAAGTCTGATATTGATTTTTTTTTTTTTTTTTTTTTTTTACATCAAAGCTTCCAGTTACCAATAGTTTGTGCTGGTATTCAGTATCTTTAAATTAAACTATTATCTACCCCCAAAAAACTCTAAAAAAAAAAAAACTATGAGCATTCACTTGTTGCTGTTGTGTTTTTTTCCTCTTTCTGTGTATAGTGGAAAAGTCTTCAAAACAACATTTAGACCCTGGGACTATTACAAATTCTATTACTATTAATAAAATCAGTTTTCATGCATTGTCGTGCCTTTTCCCATCAAAATGTTTAATTTAAATCGGTTTAGTTCAGTGTCTTCTGGCAGAAAATCAGTGTTGTGTTCATGAAGTGTACAATAAATACGCAATCAGACAAACTGCATAATCCTGATTGGGCTGAACTGCAATGATTTGTAATAAAAGAACAGTATCAGCAAACAGATGAATCACTACAACACACACACGCACACACACGCGCAGGGGAAACCTCAATATGCCGCATTATGAACACACCTGTTATCACTTCAGACATGCTTGGTGTTCCTTTTGCAAAACCTTCAAATCATCAACACCCAATTACTCATAATATTTTGGCTGCACAGGACAGATGGAAAGAAATACAGTTCTTTGCCGTTCTGATTGCAGTCATTAGGCATTTTTTCTTTAAGGGTGCAAGTTAAGAAGTTACTAACAGAGCAGTGAAAATGCTTCTATGTTCTCCAAAAGTTTTCTTTGAAATACTACAGGTAAAAACATCTTGGATGTAATGCTGGAGAACATGCTATTGTGAATCCCATCAGAATTGTGGGCAAGACGGTTAACGTTAGAGTTATTTATTGGGTGAGGGCTTTTTCTCCTGTCAAGGCAAATTTTCTGACAACACTTGTGGGCGTATCTTACCCAGTCGATGGTAAGCCTGAAACTGTTTGCTCTGGCCAGGGTTGCCAGGTCTGTGAGACAAAAGCAGCCAAACAGCAACTCAAAACCAGCCCAAAACCCGCCCAACCTGGTATAAAAAGGGCCCAAAAATTAGCCCAATACCAGAACTCAAAATATGCCCATAAAAATCCATATATGTTGCTTTTAAAGTCCAACAGCATTGCTATAATTGCAAAATGCACTATAATATCTATAAAATAACACCATAAACATTAACGGCAGTTTCCCGAAACAGTTCTTTCACCTATTTAATTTGCAGTATATCAGAACATAAAATATAATATGGGATACCTTACCTAAGCTGACAGGCACTGGGCACGAGTGGTGCTGATGATGTGACTGGTCATGTGCTGAGTGGCCTCACACAGCATTGGCATAGTATTTGTCTGTGGAGCATGTGACATATGTGGATGGTTTATATGCTGATCTGGCCCGGAGTCAGTTTGACAGGATTTGGGTATAAACATTGGTCATTCAAAATATGAATCTTTATTCATGTCTGCCCAAGCCCAACCCGCGGACAAAATTTGTTACCTGCGGCAACACTTAAAAAGTAGCCCAATTTGGCGGAAAAAAGCGGATTTGGCAACCCTGGCTCTGACTCATTGTTTTCATTAATCCTAACTAGCGCTATATATCTGTTGTTACATCTGCATTAAGCATCGAGGGCAGGTGTATCACACTCACTGGCTTTTGTGTATCCCAGCGATAACTCAGTTTTTAAGATTAAACTTGGCAAGCTGGGTCAGGTCAGTTTTCTTTTTTTCTTTTCCTTTTTTCAAACTGTCAAAGGTCAAGATGAAAGCAGGACATGACCATTTTGCAAGGGGGATTGATGCTACAACAGCATGTGGCACAGGTGTTGAGGTGTAGCACCTCTCTGGGTGCATTAAATCTGAGTAATCCATGTAACTTTATGACAGGCAGAAACCAAAGCAGCTAAAATACATGATTTGAATTTCAAAGCTCTCTCGCTGCAGACCACCACACAGAAGCAATCAGAGCCTTTCACACTGCCCACACTTGCTCAGAATAGAATGTCCCATCAGCCAAGTAGGTCACCATGTTAGCACACTGTACGTCCCTCTCATTTACACTCCTCATTTTTTGGTTTGTTATACTTGTGGTAATTAGGGATTGAAACTTTTTCTGTTGTTGCATTGTTGCACTCACTGTAAAGCACTGTGGATAAATGCCTGACATGAAAACACCATTTTCATAGACCTGCTGTTACAGGCTTACAGGTTGCACAACAAAAAACAACACAAGCAGCATGTTCAGGTTAGCCTTGTAATAAGCAGCAAGGCTTAAGTAGTGGACCCCAGCAGCCAAAACCACAGGTGAGTTTTGAAGTCAGCGTGGCGGCAGACTTAATGGGGCTCCCTGTTTTCCTTGGGATTCTGGTTTCACTGCATGGAAATGATTTTAGGTTTAGCACTTCAGCAAAAACTGAGTGGTTGGCGCAATATGGAGTAGAGGCCTGCACGGGGCAGGTCTACATAGAGAACCTGCAGAGGATGTGTGCCGTGCAGATATTCCATTGATGACCGCTGATGGGCACACATGGGCATTGCACACTTTTTTTTTTTCCACAGGCTGGACACGAGTTCATTTTGGGCCTTTTACAGGCTTGAAATTGTCCCTGATAGCATGCCATATCTGTTATGCAACCTGTGAAGGTGGTGGCGGGAGGTAAATATGAGGGAGGTGACTAAATGATGACAGCTTGACTGAAAACAGTCTGAAAAGTGGCTCCACAAAACTTTCAAAAACAAGTTGGGGAAGCTGAGGAAGGTTTGGGAAACTTTCTCGGTCAGTGCAGATGCCTCTGGTCCACCATTCCCCTGTCAAGCCTATAGCCTGGGACATCTTTTAGACCTTCAGACAGTTGCTTAAAAATATAAAATATTTAAAAGAATATTTGATAGATCTCATTTTGATGTCTATGATAGGGTTAATGTGGGTCACAGTAGCACCTTCTTGTTTTTCACAATGATTCATGACATTCTTCTAGGATTCTCTTTTTTGTATGGAGGGAAACATGTGAGAGCAAGGTTAGAGCGACAGAAACGGTTCATCTAACGCCATCCAGTGAGTCAAAGTCCCACCCACATCCATGCAAATCAATGGGACCACAGCCATTACCAAAAAGCATAAATTCAGCAAATACATTCCTTTAAGCTATGGCCTCAGTGTTCCTTAACAGCGCCATTAAGAGGATATGACAAAAGGATATCTGAGTCTGTATTTGCATAGTGATTGACAGGTCACTTATGCACTGCGCCACCTTTGCTCCACCTTTTACCTCAGTCTGGCTAACCTGGCTCCAAAAAATGACAACATGGTGGTGACTGTCAGCACAGTCTCCTGGCTTCACACTCACTTCTTCCACTACTGTTTACTCGGGGCAGTCACAATGGGAAATGCCCAAACTCCATATGAAACCTCTAACATTAGCTGAACCACACAGTCTGATGGAATATTTCCTTGTGTTACTAAAAAGTTAGAAAACATGTTAGAGACATGGCTTGCCAAATCAAAAAAAAAAGTGAGGGAGACTTTTTTTTTTTTTTTTTTAATTTCAGGGGAACATAATTTGATTAAGTGCACTGAAATTATTCATAATGTGTTGTTTAGGGTCCATTATCATTATATCCTGAAAAAACTGCATATTGTGTGTGTATTTGCTATTTGTGCGGCAGGGGAAATTGTGTGTGTGTGTGTGTGTGCGTGTGTGTGTACATGGGCTTCTGTCGGAAGTGAACACCAGATTTAAATACTGACTAAATCATCTTGGGAGAGATGTTTTGATTAAAATGAGGAAAGCCTCTTTGGAAAGGCAAAGCAGAATACAATATGTGTGTGTGTGTGTGTGTGTGTGTGTGTGTGTGTGTCCCTCGGTGTATTAACCTCAGCATTTGAAGATTGTCTGTTTCATTTCAGGATGCCATTGGAGGTCGTCCCTTTGGAGGGCTATTCAGTGACACCATTTAGATTGTGCTTTTAGCCTTTTGTACATACCTACACACACACACACACACACACACACACACACACAGACATTTTCTGTTTCATTAACTCACATGGATGTATGCCAAAAAGCTCTCTCCCTATTTCTCTCACATGCACAGGCCTCATGCATACTCTCCACTAAGGCACACCATTTCCTGATAAAATTATAATAATTATAATATAATAATTATATATATATATATATATATATATATATATATGTATGTATACACACACGCACACATATATATTATTACACACACACGCGCACACGCACACACACACACACACACGTCTTTTATTTTAATGCTCTTTTATTCCACTGATTTATGTAGAAATATGCTCTTATTACTTTCACACTGAAATCATGTTTGAGTGGATTTGGATTAAGAAGTGTTTTTGCAAAAAAAAAAAAAGAAGAAGAAGGAAAACACACACAAAATTGGAGCACATTCACAGCAAAAGCAACAAAAAAATTAAATAAATTAGACACAGGATTCTAAGTGGGCAAAGTCAAAAGCAGACACATAATGATGAAAGTACATTGATTTAGAGGATCATAAGTAGGCCAAATTGACCTTTAATCAGTTACTTTAGTTGTTCAGCTCATACTGAGTCTCAGTAAGAAGCACCTTCAGTCATCTTTAGTCAATAAACTGCCAACATCAACTTTGAATGTAGCTGATAAACAGTCAAGACATGCTAAAATAGGGATATATGGTCTAATGGCTTGGGGCTATTATCCTAGCTGCTGTACTCTGAATGAAATAGAGCTGTGAGAGTGCCTCTTTATCTGAGGCAGGAATAGAGGGAGTTGCAATAGTTGACACAAGGTGAGATGAGATCAGGGATGACCTTCTCTAAATCGGGAGAGAATCAAAAAGGATTTTTGATATACCGTACTGGCCCAAATATAAGATGACCCTGATTATAAAAGGACCTTCTTTTTTCGACACCAGTTTTTGGAAAAAAAGGCTTTTTGAAGAGCAAATCTTCTTTTTAACATAAAACTTTGTAAACTACGTAAATAAAGCATAAATAAAGAAAGATAGGCTGATTTACAGCATCCTGTAGATCAAACAAAAACAATCAAAACATTTCAGTGCATTAATGTATCAGCCGAATGACTTTCACCCAGGTGACCAGAGTTCAAGTCCAGTGCAGAGCGAGAGTGGTGATCATTTGTTGCAAAAGTTACATGTTATATTGCATTACCATAACCAAGTAGTTTTAATGCTTAAACCTAACCTTCCTCTAACCTTAACCAAGCAGTTTTGGTAGCTAAAAGTAAAAGGCTGAAATGCTGCCCGACATTATATACAGGATATTTTGATTAGAAATGTATTAGTGATATGTCAGAAACAAACATATTCCACAACAAAATGTGTTCCCCCCTAAAAGTAATCAAGAATGCAGTTTAGCTGTATGGGAATGTAATTTTTAGGGGACGTTGTTGCCATGTCGCCATCTGCTGCTTTGAAAACATAATGACATGCAACTGTCCAATCGTTGCAATTGCACCTGACTGCAGTCCGCAGATCGGGGTTGGGCTAAATGTGGGCGGAGCTAAATGTTTGACTCCGTGCGGTGACCACAGTTAGCAGGTCGGAGTTGGGCTAAATGTGGGCGGAGCTAAACGTTTGACTCCATCCGGGCACCATTTGGTAAGGGTTAAGGTTAGGGTTAGGTGAAGGGTTAAGGTTAGGTATTAGGGAATCATATTGTTCTGACTTCTGTCAGAAAAATGCACTGGCCCACAACTAACTTTATTTTTCTGTTTCTCTTTTTTTCAGGGTACCCGGATCTTGGAGGAGTTTCAGGTAAGATACTTTTCTATTTTTTATTTTTTATTTTCTATATATATTTTTTTTCAGGATTTTTTTTTTTTTTATTATTTTTGAGGTTTTATATAGGGTAATATAGGTTATATTATTCATGTGTGTGTGTGTTTCTATATATGTGATGCAAAACATGTTCTAAGAGCTGAGTATAAAATAAGGGATTTTAAAGGTGTAAGAGAAATTTATTCTCCAACTCTAAAAGGGGAGACTAGGCCTTTCATACTAGAATTTAAAATGAAAATAAATACGTGAAAAAATTATCCTAAAAGTACTTGATAAATTATATTAAAATTATATTTTAGATCTGTCTCCCCTTTGTTGTTGTCTTGTTTTTATTCTTTTTCATTTAATCCCAATGGATCTAAAGTATTTAATTTTTGGATCCATCTTTTTTTTAAATATAGGATGATTTCATTTTTTCAGATTTTTGAAGGTCGTGCAAAAGAAAGGCTCCCAAAGTCACCAAGATTATGCTTTCCGAATTTCATGAAAAAAAAAAACAAAACAAAACAAAAAAAAAAAACAAAAAAAACGGTAGGGTTAATTCCATGAGAAGCATGAATATAGTCAGCAAATTATTTGGCGTTCCATCCATTACAGTTAGAGATATGTCATGCACAAGTCAAACTGTAGCCTGGCAGGGTTCATCCTCTAGGGAGCATCAGTGTGCTCACTGATGTCTGGCCTATGGATTTCAAGATATGCTGCCTCAGGGTTGAACAGACAGACAGACATCTGGGAAACTTTAAAGTTGTTAAAACACTGAGTATATTCATTATGTGAATACTATAATTTTGCTGTTATAATAATCAAGTTTGCTTATTCATACCAAATGCACTTGGTGTTCATGTCACACCAAGTAAATCAGTAATTTCAGCCAACGTGGTAGCTGTTCATAAAATGGTCACTTGAGCGTAGCAACTTGAAACTTGGAAGTGAAAGTGATGGAGCAGCTTTTAACGTTTTTGAACATCAATGGCAATGAATGGTGGTAAGTTAGCTGGGGCTTTGGAGCTGCCAAACCATTTGAACCAGCAGTTAAAAATAGACCTGGTATAGTCCTTTGATTCATCAGTTCCTATGAGTCCTGACAACAGAAATGAATCTGGGCAAAGAGAGTGAATCAGCAACATCCCAGTCAATGAGAGCGGGATTCTCTCCTCTGCTGCAGCCCCGTTCATGATTCACGCTGATGAGAGGTGTGTGTGTTTCTACATGGAATCCTACACACTGCAGCTTTACAGCAACGATACACAAGCAGCTCTGGGGGCAGCATTCTCAACTTCCACTATGTGCGCCGTGAACAAACTTTATTCTTGAGATTGTTCACGTGGAAATAACAGTTTAACAGAGAGAACAAGTGCCCCAGGGAACAAGATAGTGGAATAACACTTTGGAGATTTTACACCATGTAGTGAGCGGGGTGCTACTTTGTCCCCTCGCTCCTGCTATAGTGTGAGGTTGTGAGGCTGTCAACGGGACTGACGGTTACACAGACTTCTTCAGAGCAATAGACTTCACACACACACACACTCACACACACACACACACACTCAGAGCTGTTCAAAGTGCTTGCTTGTTGGGATCTGGTGCTATGCCTGTCAGCAATGCATGCTGTGTTCCTCTTCGTCTGCCACTTCAAAACATGATACACACACACTTTTTCTAATGCATGGACATGTGCATGCGTGCATCTTACCTACATTTACGTAAACACTACGGCGACACGTGAGCATGTAAATGCATCAAAAAGGGCAAGCAAATGCAGATGAGCGGAGAAAGAGTGAAAGTCAAGAAACGGGATAGAGTCAAAATGGAAAATGTGTGAAAGGTAAAATCCATTCCCATCGACAATTGGCGGATCTGTCTTATCACATTGTGGGTTTGCAGAGTATTTGTTTTTGATGTCAGATGAAAAGCTTTTTGGTTCTGGCTCGTCCAAGGTCAATTCACTTTCAACAGTTTCAAGTGACTCAATCAAAATGTTAAAAAAAAACCCAGGTTGACACAATGATAAAAAGTCACTCAATATTTTAATAGATGTAATATAACCTTCTAACTTCTAGCTTCTCAAGTGGCTAACTTGAAAACGAGTTCACGCTGCTGGTTCAGAAAGGTAACAGGCAGAAGTGGAAACCAATTAACACCAAAAACAAAAGTCAAGACTATGAATATGAATGTTGACTTCAGTACTACTTTTTATGTTCTGCATTTTAATCTACAATGTTAAGAGCATCACAGTCAGTGTAGGATAAGTTATAGGGAAGCTTAAATGGTCTTGCAACTCCTAGACACATTACACACACACACACACACACCAGCACACACAAGCCTCTCACCTATTTTTGACTGAAAGTTCATTTCATAATCTGAGTTAGATATAATAATTTACATTTTTATGAAAGGAATATATGTCCAAAGGGGACCTGCCTGTGGTATAGCAGAACATAACACAATATTTTGTGTTATGGTGGGGGTCGGGTCATTTTCTCTGACGCACCTGGCAGAGACAGAACAAGTCAAGCGCATAGAGGCTTTGTCATATTAAATGAAGGCTTGTGTCGTGTGTGTGTTCCTTTGCACTCCCCTGGAGCCAATGAGGCACGTTCATTTTACTTTAATTGATAACATAAGCTACATTTGTGTTTGCGATGCTTATTTTTCATGTGAAGGCTGTGTGTCGCACTTGGTTTATTTATGATTTATGTATTTCTCATGGCTTACTGCACCGTGGATATTCAATTTAGAGACCTGTAACCAAAAAACAATGTCAGATGTCCGTGAGTTACCCGGACGGCAGTTCCACGGGTTCCACAGAGGACTAGTTGAAAGGAACACTGATTAAGAAGTACAGCAAAAATCTGACATCTTAGTTTGCCAGAGCACCAGTTTATGATAATTACACTCTTGGCATTCTCTCCATGAGCTTCAAGAGGTAGTCACCTGAAATGGTTTTCCAACAGTCTTGAAGGAGTTCCCAGAGGTGTTTAGCACTTGTTGGCCCCTTTGCCTTCACTCTGTGTGCAAAGCAGTAATCAGAGCAAAGGGTGGCTATTTTGAAGAAACTAGAATATAAAACATGTTTTCAGTTATTTCACCTTTTTTTGTTAAGTACATAACTCCACGTGTTCATTCATAGTTTTGATTCCTTCAGTGAGAAACTACAATGTAAACAGTCATGAAAATAAAGAAAACGCATTGAATGAGAAGGTGTGTCCAAACTTTTGGCCTGTACTGTACTTTTCACCACTAAATCCTTACTGTATATAGAACTACTTACTTTATATATAACTTATTTTTATTCTTACTTATTATATTGAAATTTATCTTTTTTATTTTTTTGTTATTTATTATTACATGTTTGCACTAAAAGGAGCTGCTCTTAATCTCATTGTACATGTGTATAGTGACAATAAAGGCATTCTATTCTATTCTATTCTATTCTATTTTTTACTGAATGGATTTTTATTTGAAAACACACTCAAATTCAACCTAGCATTCTCTGTAGTCTTTATTTTATGATGGTATATAGCAAAGTATTCTTGTAATCTGATGATTAAATTTGGCGAGGATGACTAGCTGTAGCTAGCATAACATTAGGTGCTAACATTAGCTATTGACTCTAATTAGTGATTCATTTGCTGTCAGTGGCAGTCAGCCATTTTGACATGAAATAGCAGAGTAAACCCAGGTGTTCCACTGGAGTGCAGCAGCATCTGGACAGTATGAGGGCGCTCACTCTGTTTGACCTGCAACAGAGGCTTGATTCAGATGAAGTCATCAGAAACACCTGTGTCTGTCACCTGTGGCAATCCAGTGACGACAAGCTTTGACAATTCCTAGTCCATATTTTCATTTTAGGGTTTATCAATCGCCTAGCAAATGAGCGTGTGACCTGTTTCATCTGTAAAACACACAGTTATAGAAACTAACCAAGAATGATGTTTCTACCTGTTTCAGATGCATTACTGTGCATTCTGAATGATGCATTTGTATTTGTTTACATCCCTAGTGTCTACACTAGGCCTAAATGGACAGTACTGTGTGTGTGTGTGTGTGTGTGTGTTGAGGGGGGGTCATGCTAATTTCTCTCTCTCAGCAGGGAATCTTTGAAGAGACTTTAGTGTCGCTCATAATTGCCCAGTATCTGTAGAGCAGGACACACACTTTGACAGATCACACATAGCTCTCTCTCCCTCTATCTCTCTCTCTCTCTCTCTCTCACACACACACACACACACACACACAGGGTGCCTTACACACAATTGGTGCTAATGGTAATACACACTACATTGGCAGTTAGTCTCACACATACTGCAGCAGTCTTTCTCAATTACACCCTGTCACACACTGAAGAAGACACACACCTACACTTACAGAAGAATAACACACACACACACACACACACCACACATACACTGAGCAACACACACACACACCCCCCAGCCTGCTCTTGTCATTAGACGCCCTGGCGAGGTATAGAGGGCTTGCATGCACACACACATACCAGCTGCACAAGTGCAATCTATCTGGGTAAAATAATGAAAGAGAGAGAGAAAGAGAGACAGACAGACAGACAGACAGAGAGAGAGAGAGAGAGAGAGAGAGAGAGAGAGAAGGAATTTGCAGTTTAGAAAGAAAGTGTTTCTTTGAGAGAAAAGATGAAGAATGTCTGCAGCTTCTGTTTGACTGGTGTCTTGTTTTGCATTCAAGGTGTATTTCACACAGACTTGATTGTGACTTGTCCACCTTCCTGCTGGCAGTCGCAGCAGCCTTTGTTTTTCACAAGTGGCCACCTCAAACACCTCATTCACATCTGCGCCTGCCTATTCAGCAGCATATTATTCTTTAAAGCTGCAATAATCAAAATTTCAAGGGACAATTTCAGGGAGGACCATTTAAGCTCAACTGACAAATGCTTGAAATAAGCATGTAATGGGACCCTCTGAAATCTAAATGAACTTCTCTGTAACTCTTTCACATCAAAAACAAACAAACAAAAACTACTTTGGCTTATGAAGATGCTCTCCTTTATTTTTTTGGTGTGCTGAGCATGGGCTGTGTGCCTCAGTTTCTTTTCTTTTGTTGGCCCTACTCTCAGAAAAAAATACCAGTTCTTAAATGGTTTTTCAGAATGCTCTGTGGTTTTACAAAGAACCATCACCAGTTGAAGAATCTCTTCATTTAGGGGCTGGTTCTTCACACACTGTATGTGGTTCTTTAAAGTTCTAAAGGTTCTTCATGTTTATTGGAGTTATTTGTTGGTGGCAGCAGCTAACAATTCTTTTCACTGTGGATTAATGTGCAGATTATTTCCTCAGTGAATGGATTAATGTCTTGCTCTATAAACCATCAGAAAACAGGGAGAAATGCCACAGCGTCACAGCTGACATTTTTAATAGCTCGTCTGGAACCCAGTGATGGAACAAGGAACATCGAGAACCAGCCAACAACATGTTCATGTTGGTTTTCAACCTGCACACAACCATTTGATTTAAAACATTCAGAGAACCTTTTATTCTGAAAAATTACTAAAGAACCATTTAAATAAAAGGTTCTTTACTGAACTAGCTGGGTCCATAAAGAACTTTATAAAAAATGTTTTTTTTAAAGAACCTGTTTTGGCTGAAGTCCTTTACAGAACCATTCATGGTTCCTAAAGGAACCTTTTTTCATTGTTCTTTGAGACACCTTTGGGGGTTCCTCTATAGAACCATCTACACAAATGGTTCTTTAAAGGCCCCATGGCATGAAAAATGCAATTTTAGTTGTTTTTGTGTGATAGGGAACGTCTTGGGGCCACATAAATATTGTCCCATGTAACCCTGTGATAAATGGGAAACTGCACACAGCCTGTTTTTTGAAACTCTCCCTGTAAACCACAGGTGTCAAACTCGTGCCATGGAGGGCCGAGAGGCTGCAGGTTTTCATTCCAACCAACAACTCCACCAGGTGATTTCACTGATTAGTCCCGCCTCTCTGTTTGGAGGTAGAGTGATCAGTGAAATCACCTGGTGGAGTTGTTGGTTGGAATGAAAACCTGCAGCCTCTTGGCCCTCCATGGCATGAGTTTGACACCCCTGCTGTAAACTCTCCCTCTGCCTCTTTATGATGTCATAAAGAGGCAGAAGAAGCTAGCCAGCCCGCCTCCGCTCCCCAGGCAACAAGCTAACAAATTAGCCACATGCTGAAGAAACGTTGCTGCACCACAGACGGATGCAAGGAGACTCATGTTTCACTGCACAGTCTTCCAAAAGAAACACGTTAGAGACCAGTGGCTGATGTCAGTTTTTCCCCGGGTCCCGCAGGATTTTCGTCCAACTCTGCTTGTCTGTTCAGTACCGACTGTTTCATCAAACTAACACAATACAATGCTGGTTTTGCAAAGAAAGTGTTGGAAATGGACACTGCTGATTTTTTTTTCTCTGTCTCATCAAGACGGTAACATCCTGTAATAAGCGGATTTGAGGTGGGTCGGTGTCTCCTGCCGTCTGTGGTTCAGGATCTGAGTCGGGCTCAAACATGTACGGTTGGCTAACTTTTTCATAATCTTTACATAGTGGCAATTTGGTCATAATTTCAGAAGCCAGTATTTTTTTATTTGCACCTAAAACCTGACTGCGCTTAGGTGTGATACATGCTGAAATGTTTATTAATTTAGAAGTTATAAATATGTTTGTCATTTACAAAATTTGGCTGAGAGCAAGTGTTAATTGCAAGCCCGGTCATAACATTAAAAGATACTTATTGGTGTTTATGCAAACTAGGCTTTCTAGTGAAATCACAGAGTAGACACATAACCTTACCTGATATAAAATAGGCACCGCATACGCCAGCATTTTGATCGTGTCCTCAGTGGAGAGATGCTGATTCTCTCTTCTGATTGGCTAATCGAACCGTGCTGCCAGAGCTCCGGGAGAAAGGCAAAAGAAAGGAGCTGTGAAACTATTTATCAAACCACAGGTACTCAAAACCACAAATACATCTTGCTAGGGATATCAACAGTTAAAATAAAACCCTGGAAAAGTGGACACCATGGGGCCTTTAAAGAACCTCTTGCTAAAAGGTTCTTTGTGGAACCAAATATGGATATTCTATGGCATCACTCTGAAGTTAGCACCTTTATTTTTCTTTATGACAGATTTCATAGACCAAAGTAGCTTGTTGTAATTTTTTAAATATTTTGTTTTTATATTTTTATTTTTTTTTCAGCTTTGTTTTTTTTAAAATTATGTGTTACTTTTTACAAATTTGATTGTTTTTATATCATTTTTAATATACATATTTTTTTTTTTTTTACTTTTCTGACTAAAGTTATAATATGTGTGAAAATATTTTTTTTTTAAACTTTGCGTGTTGAATATTATTTTATTTTTATTTATTTAAAAAAAAGACTGTTTTACAACATCAACAAAAACAACAACAAAAGAAAGAATATCTTCACAGGCCAATGCAACCATTTTTCAGTATTTTTCAAAATAAATTATTTGTGCACTGGCAACACGGGATAACTGGACAGTTGGTATCAGTGGCAACAGCTACTTGGCCAGGATTTTTTTTTTTTTTTTTTTTTTAAGTGCCACCAATTGAAAGTCAAATATTAAGACACTGTGTGATTGATTTGGGAGAAGTGGAGTCCAGAAACAGTGCAACAAACAGGAGCTCAGCATCAAAGATGGAGACAAAATTAAAATGAGAAAAAAAAGTTTCTACTCCAGCTCAGTATTTTCAACTATCTCACAGCCTGCCACAGTGTAATAACACTACCATCTGTTGTTGTGGAATTGAATGTGTATGGATGTGTGTGTGTGTGTGTGTGTGTGTGTGTGTGTGTGTGTGTGTGTGTGTGTGTGTGTTTGTATCTATGCAAGCTTTCATGCTTGCCTGGCTGCTTGTTTCCTCCAAAATCAAAGCGTCTCTTTGACAGTGGTGTAAGTGTTGCCCTTGCTCTCCATCACTGACCCGTATAACGTCTGGGCTGCTGCTTGGCTCGACGGCTTGGTTGCGTGGAAACTATGACAGTGGGGCATTTCACCAGTGCCATGGAGTTGACCATGCATACGGCATGTCAATTAGAGGCGCTCTAGTTCTTCAGACAAGAGGCGAGGAGAGGAGGGAAGAAGACAGAGAGTGAAAGTCAGAGCAAGAGTGCGAGGGTAAGTGTAAACTTTTTCCACATAACCCCAGGCCAAAAGCCATTAAAAGTTTTGGTATGTTGCGTGAGTAGCGATAGTGTAGCACAAACCACAAACACACACACAAACCCAAAAAAAAAAAAAAAAAACTCCACACAGTGTCTGACATGAACTCACTGACTTTTGAATAACGACATGTTCCCAATTTTTTAAATTTAGATTTCAGGTTTTCAAGCCAAACCATGAATCTGCTCAAAAGGGCGTAAATATTAGAAGGAGGCATATCAAGGTACACTATAAAATGTAACTGTATACCTTATTTAAAAGAAAAAGTGACCTTTACTAATATCTGTGTACTTTGTGGACTGTACTAATGGTAACTCACTTAAAACAAATTTCTAGTGAGGAAAGTAATAAATTCATAAGATAAAGTAACCTTTGCTTTTAAAGTTTGAGTGAGGAAAACCCATCCACATTTCTCAATGTTTAGTTGGAGAAATTCTTCATAAGTGCAGATACTTTAAAACTAAACTCTGTTTGAATAGATGGAGGAATAAGTTCAGTCTTCTAAATACGTCTTTTTCAGTGCCTTATGTGGATTTGCACCACCAGGTCTGGATATGTGAGTTATGTGATGGTAAGCTGCAGCTACTTTACAAAATGTTGAGTTTCACTGGCCATCTGTTTAGCAAAGCTAGCCAGTCTTTTGCCATATATGTTACTTTATCCTTTAGTTAAGCTTTGGAGGTTAACTTTATGTCTTCGATTTAGCCAAGTAAACGGACTGAGGTAACATAACAGTAATGATAACTAACTTTAACAGATAAGTTAACTAACATTTCTCAACTTTTTAGTGAAGACTGGATATTTTTCAAGTTTCTTAATAAACCGTAAGAGGTAACATTGGTTTAACGTTAGAGGAGGCAATTTATAACGTTCGCCATCTAACAGTCTAACGTTAGTATAATGTCTAGCATTAACTGTTATGCTAACGTTACGTTATGCTAACGGCGAATGTTATGCTAACATTATGCCTGCACATGCTCAGTCTTGGCTGCAAAATTCAAATGCATCCCGCAGATGTTATATCAGCATGGTGAAGTTCCACGTTAACGTTATGCCCGTTTATATTGGTTGCTTTTTGTAGCATAATTTTATAACAGGTTTCATTCTTAGTGAGTAACATTAGTGGTTTCCGCATATCATGTGCCTACTCTTTGGACTAATGTACACCCTAAATTTGGAGTATCCTCAACAACTAAAGAACACCTTTGATTTTATTCAAAGATTTCTTCTCTCACTTGGACATAAATCCCTGAAACCAAAAATAGAGTCACTCAAAAATCATCTGATGCAGTGAGTGAATGTCCGCATGATGTGAATGGGATGGAACACAGGTCACGTTGAGACCTTGACAGTTCTAAAGGACCTCTGCTGTGTTTGGAAAAGTGTTTTTTTTTTTTTTGTTTGTTTGTTTGTTTTTTGTTTAAATAATAAAATAAAATAAAAATATCTGGATACATAACATTAAAAGAAAGAACCTAGTAATCAAGAGGTGCACTACCGTCTGTAGTCGATACTTCCTCCCGACCGACGTAATCCAAGGAGGAAACAGGCGGCTGGTAGCCGGAGCAGTGGCTGTCTTGTTCGAATGGAACGAGTACTGTCTTCCACCGGTAAGACAAAGTGTTTGGGACAAAAAACCAAGAAATGTTGAGTCAGAGAATGAGCCAGAAGGGGAGATGGAGCCCCATTTGCTGGTACAGTGCCATGACTACGACCACCGACCAGATCCAGCTGCTTTGGACATGGCAGTGGAGGAAATACAGGCTCAACAGCTGGTGATAGAGGAGTTGCAGAAACGAACAGCTGAACTGTCATTGGAGCAAAGGTTTAGCCTGCAGAGGTTCTGTGCATCGGATGATGACGTCAGATTTTATACAATGTATGTTGGAATATGATATTCAGTGTGCATACTGCATAATTCTGGTTATGGGTTTGTTGCAGAGTAGATTGCGTATATGTTATATTCAGCCATTAAAATGAAAAAGCAAATCTGAAAAATACACAGCAACATGGAGTAGACTGATTATGCATTAGGCTCCCCTGATAAATAGTCTAACTATAATGTTATGTTTGATCAGTGGCGAGCGGTGACGTTTTTGTGTAGTACATTTTTGGGCATTTATTTATTAAGAAAAACACATAATATGGTTTTTAACTATACTATATCAACTCGACAACTCGATTTTGATAGACACACGTGCGCATTTTGCCCCAATGTTGGAATTTACCATGAGATCGGAACTATTCGGACGTGCCACGGGGTGATGCAAACACACAGCAACGTCACCAGCTAGCCTACATGGTCAATGAAATGACACACAAACATGCCCAACTGCCCATCAGGCTACGCACCAAAGTGATAAACGTCAGAGAATACCTCTTTTTCAGAACACCTGCAATAGCCTAAATCGATGAAACATGCCAGGTTATCACTTGAAGTTGTATTTTCACCCATTTTGATTGGCACGATGCAGATGAAAGAACAAACTAATGTTAACGTTCCCGTACTAGCTAGCCAGCTAACGACGTTAACGGTAGCTAGCTGTCAAGTGAATGACTTGCTGTTGCCACTGAACATTTCAAGCGAGCTTGCTACGTAGCTACTCGTGTTGCTCATGCGTCTTCTGAAAAGCTGATTGGCAGACACCTTATTTTCCATTCAAAACGCCCACGTACAGAAACACCGGCTACAAAACTACTGTAAGTACTCGGTATCACAGAGCGCATGCGCGCGTCAAGCTGTCAACTTGCCAGCATTTCGCTAGCAAATTGAGATAGATACGTGTATACAGGCAGCGGTTTGCAACCAAAATGATAGAAATAAGGTATATTATAAAGGGACACACTAGGACACCAACATTTTAAAGATTTTAATTGAAGGGCTTGGGCATGCGCTGCATTTTTAGCTTATTATGACCGCTCGCCCCTGTGTTTGATAATGCTTTCTCAAATATTACCACCACAAGTTCTTGTATAATATGTTCTGCTGTATTGATTTAATCCCATATTATAGATAGTACTATGACAGGCTGCTCTGATGCTAACCTCTCCGGTCACCCTGTCTTTGTTAGATACTAGGGGAAGGAAAGTGACAGTAAAGTTAAGTAACGTTAGCATACAAGTTGGGAAACGTGCTGCACCAACTAACATCAGTGTAGTGATACGATACAGTATAAGGTTTCATGATGCCTGCTCGGCTGTAACTTAGCTAAGTTACCTAGCCGAAGTTAGTTAACTTAGTAACATACGTAACACATTCATTTAGCTTATTTGAACAAGAAATACAGAAACGATACAGTCTCATACATACCTTCATAGTCAAAAATGTAGGAGGATGCGTACAACTTAAATCCCTTGTCGATTTTGGTGGCTGGAGTTGTGGACGTCGCCCTGCTAATGCGATGTACATCAGACATGGTTAATTTAGGCATTTCCTGCAAGCATCTTGTATTAAAAAAAAGTGGCTTAATGTTAATGTTAATGTCTGTTCGCCATTTTTTTTTATCAGTGTGATGAAAGGTATTTTGAGAAAAAGTTGAAGTT
This sequence comes from Myripristis murdjan, assembly GCF_902150065.1. NCBI lineage: Eukaryota > Metazoa > Chordata > Actinopteri > Holocentriformes > Holocentridae > Myripristis > Myripristis murdjan. The sequence goes on from NC_043989.1 coordinate 29,060,812, forward strand.
CATGTCAGGATTAAGAAATTGTGGCTAACAGTGTTTTCTGCAATAACTCTATAGCTTGGTTGGCAGCAGTTTTTCTTATTCTTTGGCATGTAAATCTAAAAACTTTAACGTGTTCCCTTTTAAACTTACACAATATTGTTAAAAAGATTTTAAGACTAACAATAGGCTATGTTCATCATTCTTGTGCATTCTAACAAAATGCATTTTATTTTTTTGTTGAATTGTTTATAAGACAGAACTTTTGCATAATTCAATAACTTAGTTTGGCGGCATGTCCAGTATTTTCAGGAGCAAGTTTAAAGCTTGACAACATAAAAGAGAACTAAAGAAAGAAACTTTACAAAAATAAATAAATAAATAAAATAAAATAAAACTCCTTGTTTTCCCTTCAAACTGTTGTCTCCATTTGTTTAAACATATTTTAGTTAAGCTTACTTGAACATGTTAAGGCAATCAGTTTCCTGATTTGTTCCTATTAATGTGAATGTTTAGACTTGTAAGGATAACTTATTTTTATGAGTACTCCTTGCCCACTGCTATTGCCTACTGGCAATAAACAACAACAACAACAACAAAATTAATAAATAAAAAAGCTGAACTTCCGGTTTACTTCCACTATTCATTTGTCTGCTGAAGACAAATAACACTTAATACTTACACACTACTTAATATATATACTAATGATAATTTAATACTTTGCTTACACATTATTTGTTTTTTGATTTTTTTTTTTTTTTTTTTGGCTTTATTTAACAGTGTTAGCAGAGAGAGACAAGAAGGGGGAGGGGAGGGAGAAGGGTGTGCAGCAAATGGCCTGAGATCAGGACTTTTTGTTCTGTGCCCATCTTTGGGAGAACATGCTCAGCAGCTTGTTTTTTGGAGTCTGCGTCTCGTGGCAGACAGTCTTGTCTTGTTGGACGTGAGTGTCGCCATGTTCTCGGGCTGCCATGTCTTTACGGAGAACATGGATTTCTTTTTTCAGCGCCTCGTTCTCAGCCTGACAGGCCCTGAGTTTTGAGGCCAGGTCCTGGATGGTGATGTCCAATTCCGAGTTCACCAAACTGAGGTTGGCGAATTTTTGGATGAGGGCTCTATTCTCCTCCTCATATTCTACCATTTTATCAGCTTGGAACTCGTTGATTATACGCTGCCCTATGACGTCTTGGCCCAGAGCCTGGTTTTCTTTCTGGAGAGCCACATTTTTTTGGTTGACAGCCTCCATTTCATTCTGGCAGAACCTGAGCTTTGCAGCCTGCTTCTTAATGGTTGACTCCAGTTTCAGTGTCTGCAAGTCAAATTCTGAGGTCTTCACTTTGAAGTCCTCAATTTTTTTCATGAGGGTTTCCCTCTCCTGCTCATAGGCCACTATCCTGTCGGCTTGGAGCTCGTTGATCATACTTTGCCCCGCAGCGTCTTGGAGCAAAGCCCTGTTCTCTTCGTGGAGAGCCTTATTTTTTTGTCTGACAGCCTCCATTTCGCGCCAACATGGCCTGACGTTTGCCAACAGCTCATCGTTGGTCGACGCTAAGTTTGCGTTTCTCGTATCTGGTGCAGCTGGGCGGATCAGTGCGTCATGTGTCGCCTGTTCTGCCAGCTGCTTGAGCACAGTCCCCAGCCTGCTGACGCCGTTGTCCATCTCAAGGTGGCACTGCCTTTTCCTCCCGGGGTACAGGGCGTTGAGGGCCGTCCTCCAGTTGTTATTTCTGGCTAAAAAGTTCAAGGTTAGCATGGTGCTCAGTGAATGAGTTTGATGCCTACAGGGTTTCTTTATGTCTTTTCGTCTTTTAAACCTTTTCATCGTCTGTGTTGATGATGTCACAGTACAAAGTTGTGATGATGTCACAGATGATGTCACACAGAGTGATGGGCTGTGATGATGTAATGGTCAGGAGTGTTCAGCAGATTACACAGTCAATGTGCAGTAGTTTACAGGTTTTTTTTTTTATTAAATTATTAATTTTCAATTACATATTAATAAATATTTTTTAATTAAATTCCCTCTGTGCAATAATCCATATTTAATACCATACTTATGTGCAATAACCTATAGTGCAATAACTCCTGTCCATGTTTGCACTTGTACATATTTTTTTAGTATTATTTTATATATATTTATATTTATATTCCTTTCTTTATTTTTCTTGACTATTTGCTCTTTTAACTTGTACACTTGGAGTAGGAGTTGTTATTGTAACAAAAAGTAATTTCCCCCTGGGGATCAATAAAGTATTCTGATTCTGATTAATTAATAGAGAACTCTGAGCATGTAATTTTTCTTTCTAAAATATCATTTTTTATAACTTGAAGTGAAAATATCATACCAAAAATGTGAAATATAGTTTAGTTTTTTTTGTTTGTTTGTTTGTTTTTTGGAATAAATTCAAGTTAGGCAGGAACACTTTATATACACTTTTCATCAAGAAAAAAAATGCTGCAAATATACTTCAGTATAAAACTAATGTAAAAATTAAATACAGTGAACAAAAAAGAAAAACTGTAGGGAAAGGATAGGAACAAACAAACAAACAAATAAATAAATAAAACCTTCTGGCTCTCAGTGTGCCTGACACCATCGACACACACTATATCCTGCAAAGCTTTCTGTGTAACCAAGGATGCCGTTAAGTCCAGGGTTATCTCCACAGACCTGTGCCACTCCAGCCTTCACAGTGCCTTTGAAATGTGTGGTTTCAATCTGAATACCATTTAGTTCCATGTCCCTAATCTCATTCACAATTGGCTTTGGGACAAAATTCATTCAGTACGTTTTTCACATCATCAGTTTTGTACACTGCCATCAAGAAGCGAGACTGGACTTTAGCTTAGTTAAGGCCAGACAAAAAAAAAAAAATTCTGGGTTCCGGTTCCCGACCGAGTGTCCCATTTAACCCCCGAGTCAGGTTATTTTAATGGCCTCTGTGTAAAAATTAAATTAAAAAATAAAATAAAAGACACTATGCGACCGAGTGTGACCTTGTTGGCATTAGTCAAAAGTTAAGCAGGGCTTTTATTTTGATCTATGTTGCACTTGCCTTATTTGTGATGTTCCCGCGTAACTTCAGAAAATAACTTCATGGAATCACGCGTCCTCGCAAACCACAAGTGAAAATAATCCGACAACAAGAGAAAACCTTTGCAGATGTAGTGAAAGAGGTGAAACAGTGCCATTGTAGATTTGTGGAGCTTGGCTCTATGGCAGTGGGCGTGATGGGTGTATTCGAATTCAGGTACCTAGCGCTGCAATGCGAGCCAGAGACACCTCCCTCTGCTAGTAATAACGCTGCTCCATCCGTTGAAAAGGTGGTAACTTATGCAAATATTGAATTAATTATATTTAAAAAGCAACCCATGCATCGCTTCTGAAAATAAAAAAAGAATAAAATAAAATAAATAATAATATATCTTTATTGATCCCCGGGGGGGAAATTTAAAAGGTCACCAGCGCATAAAACATATACAATAACATACACATTTCATAGCAACGGAATACATTCATGAGTTACATCAGGGGCAGTTAAAGGATCGCTGCAGTCCCAATACTGGTTAAGAATGAAGTAAGTATATGCTATTAAGCAACCTGATAACTGTGGGCACAAAGGACTTCCTATAACGCTCTGTGGAGCACTTCGGCATTAACAGCCGGTCACTGAACGAACTCCGCAGGCCCCTGAACACACTATGCAGTGGATGATCCTCGTGTTCAAGTATGGCCTTCAGCTTCCTCCTAGTTCTGGCCTCCATGACACTCTCGAGAGGATCAAGTGGGCAACCAACTATTGATCCAGCCTTTTTGATTAGTTTATTTACTTTGTTCTTATCGTCAGCCGTGATGCTGTTGCCCCAACATACAACAGTATAAAACAAAACACTGGCCACAATACTTTGATAAAACACATTTAAAAGACTCCTGCCCACATCAAGGGATCTCAATTTTCTGAGAAAGAACAGCCTGGATTGGGCTTTTTTAATCACAGCACTGCTGTTCTCTTTCCAATTCAAGCCCTTATCAATATGTACACCAAGGTATTTATAGGATGACACAATCTCTATCGGGCAGCTATTGATGATTAGAGGAACAGGCCTGACTTTTAGGATAAAATCCCTACCTTCCCATCCTTCCCATGAATAAATAAAATAAAATAAATCTCCCCCTACCCATCCTTAAATGCTAAATAAAATAAAAAATAAAATAAATTCCCTGCCTATTCATGCCCTTAAATGACAAGGAACCGGAACCCAAAGTATTTTTTTTGTTTGGCCTAAGAGTGCAACTGTTCTGTTACTTTTCGAACTCATCCCATTCCTCCACCAAGGTCTCACTACATTCCACCTCACATTAAACACTGCATTGTGAATCTGCTGACCTGCCAGGAAGTTAAGCTGAACAACTTTCTTTGTCTGTTCCATTACCTTAATTTAATCAAAAATGATGTTATTCAATTTATTTACATTAACTATACATGCTAAAAAATATAATAATAAAAAAAAAAAAAAAAAAAAAAAAATTGCATTTAATGTGACACTAAACTTACGCAGTCAAAGTCCAAAGAAAATTTACGTGTATGGCGTTTTGGGCTTGATTATTTTTTGAGTGTACACTGATTGAGTTGGGAAAAGAGAACGAATAGGAAAACTGGCAGGATAAACACAATAAACACACTGTACAACACTCAGGAGAGCAGAACTAGGAACATTTAGAAATTTCAGAATGAAGTTACCTTACTAATTTCAGAATGAAATGAAAAGGAATGTTGAGTAATTTCGTGTCAAGGTTAGCTCTGAAAACAGAGGGGAACAAAATCCATGTCTGCCGTCGATGCTTTAGTTAATCATCAGAAGAATGTCAGGGATGGGAGCCAAAGCCCATCACTGGGGAAGTACAGTGTAGTACAGTGCATTCAGAAAATATTCAGACCCCCTTCACTTTTTTCACTTTTGTTATGTTGCAGCCTGATGCTGTCATTGTTTAAAATTATTTTTTTCCTCTCATTAATCTACACTTGTAGACATTTTTGCAAATTTATTAAAAAGGAACAACTCAAATATCACATTGAGTATTCAGACCCTTTGCAACAACACTTGACATTTAGCCCGGGTGCCTCCCATTTCTCTTGATCATTGCTAAGATGTTTCTACACTTTGATTAAAGTCCACCTGTGGTAAATTAAAATGATTGAACATGATTTGGAAAGACAATGCATATCAGAGCAAAAACCAAGCCATGCGGTCAAAGGAACTGCCTGCAGAGCTCAAAGACAGGACTGTTGCAAGGCATAGATCTGGGGAAGGCTACAAAAAAAATTCTGCTGCACTGAAGGTTCCCAAGAGTACAGTGGCCTTCATAATTCTCACATGGAGGTTTAGCACAACCAGGGGCCTGTACCATAAAGCTGGATTAACATACCCGGGGTTTCTCTTAGTTATCTGGCTTCACTTAACCAGAAATCCGCAATCCAGATTTTCGGTACCATAAAGCCGGTTATCAACTCGTTAATTCAACCCAGGCTTTTCCAATCTAGATCTGTGTGCGCTCACATAAAAAGGGCGGTGTTAGCTGCATATGACCAATCGCAGACATGGAAAAATCCAACCGAGCCGCATACTTTACGACGGAGGAGCAGACAATAATCTGAAATAAATACGAGGAATATAAATCCATCATGCAGGCAAAAAGCAACACAGTTGCAGCTGCCAAGAGCCACGAGGAATGCTGGCAAAAAATCACCGACTGTGTCAATGCGTAAAATAGTGGGATTATAATATTACTTCCCCACCATGACGGTACCAGTAGATCTGACTACAGTAACATTTGTGTGTTCAGTAAATTAATGTGTCTCCCACTCAGCCATATACTCCTGCAGAGGAACACCCGATCTACAATGAATCACTCCATTCGATGGGAAGAAATTACTCAAAAATCCCCTCAGTTAATGGGGCGGAATTGTGCAATTTTTGCAACCCAGGTTACCCAGATTACCGGAATTACTCCAAAATCCCCATCGAATGGAAACAGGTTTCTATTGGCTGTCCTCTGGGGGCCCCCGCCCACCGCCTCCAGACCCAAATTGCACGAATTGCTCCCAAAACCCCATTGAATGGCAACACTTCCCCATTGGCTGTTCTAACGGGCGCCCCGCCCCGTCTTTCAGACGGGGGAGTGAGGTTGCTATGGCAACGAGGGCTAAAAATTTATATATTTCAATATTGCGGTGGTTTTAGCATATAAATACATTCCATTTATATTATTTAAAGCATAATGTATTTTATTTTACATTCCTTCAATGAATTGACGTTGTATGTTGGTGTATCTATTTATTAATTCATGCATTCATTTTATGATGACTGAAATTACATGTCCATCGTGTCTAATTAATAATCCTTTAAGGATATTGATAATGTAATTTGGTCTATTGTGTTTATTCATTATTCAATTATACAAAATATATGTTTATATTTTATTTCAACGGAAGTTACGTGAGCGGAAGTTGCGTCTCTCTCTAACCCGCCAACGGAAAAGGAGCTGCTGAAACCCCGCGTCAAGCGATCCCCATCCGACCTTATGGTAAGCGTGTTATAGAAACTTAATTTTGTCATTATTGATTTACACTTTGTTTGAACAGTTTTTGTGTGGTGGAATTTGTTATTTAAATGTTTATTAGTGTTCAGAAAAATGATGGAAAAACTCATCTAAGAATCAGAAAAACGCAGAGCAGTCACACTGCAAATGTTCTCGATTGTTTAACTTGAATCCTGCCAATACTCCCATATTTGTTGCAATGCAGCCACTCCACATGTATCCTTAACAGATGTATTAAACTGCTTAGGTGAAACACGGAACGACAGTCTTCCACTCTGTTAAAATAATTTCATTAGCTCCAAGTGTACCAAGTATAATAATCTGTCCGACAGAATATGGCACAGTGGGAGACGAAGTATATTTGGTGGTATACTCTGTTAAACGGAGCAAAAACCTTCGGTCATAATGTATTAACAAAAGCCACCATCATGCTGCAGTGGCAGTGCAGCAGCAAAGTGTCTAAATAAAATGACAAACAATTAACTGCCAGTCACTAACATATATACCTCTTCTTTTTTCTTTTTTTCCCCCTCTTTTTTTCAAATAGGTGAAACTGCTTGAGGAAGAAGGAATGCATGTGGGGGTCATGGTCAATGACCCTCACACAAAAATGGACACCATGTTGTGTACAAGCAGTGTGGAGCCATTTATGACTGATACAATGGTCGGCTTCACCTGCTACATACGTGAAGGTAACGTTATCCCTAATAAGTATAGAATAGTCATTCAGTTAATGTAATATTCTCAATAGAGTGTAATGTATCATTTATTTATTTTCTAGGGGAGACACAGAAACCATCTGCGGCCACAGTCAAAAGTGACCTTTTGAAAAAGGTCCAGGCCCTTTTTAACCAAAAGTATGGTATGTATATCATTCATGATCGAAATTCAACATTGCACCAAAAGATACATCTAACCTTATTCCTGATTCACTCACAATCATCTTTATGTTGAGTACAACATAGAATGTAAAGTACCTTCGCTATGCCACAGACTTAATAAAGGGTAAAAATGGTCCATAGAAGCTTGGTCACTCTTTCAGATGGTCCAAATGGATAATGATTCACTAGCAAATTTAACTAAAAATCATATTCAAAGAATCCATTCATGAGAGAATGTCATCCTTAAATCAATGTTTTGCTTTGTTCTTGTCCTTAGCGGAAGGAGAAGGTAAGGGCCCCTTTCCATACAAGGCAGTGTCCAAGGGGACCAAAAACATCACTGTTGTTTGGCCCACGGGGCCAAACAACTAAGGGAAATTTTGGACAGAAGGGACGACATCATTGTCCACATTAATGAAGGTAGGTGGCAGCACTGAACCTTGCATTGCTGTTTGCGGGGACTTCATCTCGTGGGGACAGCCCGAGCCACCACATTAGATTGCCTGAGCCAAACCTAATCTACCCCAGGTCTCTGTTGAGGGTCACTTATTACACCGCAAAATACAGAATGTTAACGAAAGAACATACCCCATAAGAGTCTAAATGCACCCAGCGTTACATAAAGACATTTAAACCCAAACAAATGATTAGACTGGTCTAACCAAAATAGCGTGGTCTCAACTGTATAGAGATGACAATTTTGTATTCTCCCTTTAGCTACTGCTGAAGAGGCACCAGAGGAGCCTGGAGAAAATCACGTGGTAAGCAGTTGTTCAGCTATGAATGGGGCAAAATAGGGATTTTGTGTAAATATAAATATGAATATGCACATTCTCATTTGCTCCACACCTTCGAATAAGTGGAAAGGAGTTAATTAAATGATGATTCTGTCTGAATATCAGGCTATTGAATGGGCATTTGTGGGACAAAGCTATCATGAGTAGACCAAATGTCTACTCATGATAGCTTTGCCCCACTGTGAAACCCACTGTGCATTATGAAATGATAGGTAAAATTGTAATTACTGATCAATTTAATACTTATTTCTTTTCTTTCTGGGGCTGTGTGAAAAGGTGGAAAAAGACTATGATTTAATATGACTATGGGTTCACACTTGTTATTGTATATTTAGAAGTCTAGCACCACTGAAAACTGCACATTATAGCTATTAGGGAAACGGTGCTCTTATTTTACATCCCACAGAACAGAAGACAGAGCTCTCTGGCCACGTTCAGGTGTTTAGGTAGATATCTCGTGCTGTGTTTATAGATAGTTGTGTCCCCTCTCAAACGAGCAATTGCCCATTCAACCCAGCCTTCCACGTACTGACTACCTGTCGTGTAAGTTTCTATGTGACCGTGAAGGATAGGTTATTCCAGGATGTCTCTCCATTGATTTTACACTTGACATAGTGTAATTAAGTGATTATGTATAATGATCGCCAGTTGATGCTGGTCATTTTTAAATAGATGATTTGAATGGAGAAAATGTAGTTCATAGTAATAAACATGAACACACTGATCAGAACATTTGACTTTTTTGTTTCACACATTTCTTAAGGCTGAGAAGGTTATAAGTATGGAATACCTTTCTGGTCAAAAACATGCAACTGTCTCTTGTAGGACGTAGTGCAGGTGTGTCCATCATGCCTTTGCCATTCCCACCTGAAGGCTTTTGGAAGTGTCTTCACATATGCATTACCCTAGTAAATCAGAAAGAAGGTTGCATGGCTACATTTTTAAGTCAATGCTTGTGAAACACCTCTTAGTGACTAAAAGGAAATGAGTAATAATTTCATGAGCTTAGAGGCTTTAGGATATATTAGTTGTAACAGAGGGGAAAATACTTACATTCCACAACTCCATTACATGCAACATGTTGAATTTGTGGACTTCTTGAATACAAGAGTGACAGAGATGGGACTGGATGTCACAGTCCCCACACCTCCAGATCTCTGTACCACTTAACCCACAATGGCAGATGTGGCAGTATGGATTTATGGGGGGGCAGAGGGACTCCACAGCTGGTAAGTGCAGGCTGGTACGGATGTCTATCCATGCCTGCACATCATGGATCTTTCGAACTCTTGCAGGCACTGCACCACCCTGGGGTTCGGTATGATCGGCATCCACAGCCTGCAGTGCACCTTCAGAGGCAGCTCTGCCATAGGGACAACCTCCTCGGTTGAGGATGTTGTGCCTCCGGACAGAGGTAGCTGTCCTCCCCTGATGCACTACAGTTGACTTCCATTGAATGAAAGCCTTTCTTTTTACTTTAACCATTGTTCTGCAAGATATACACAAGAAATAAAATATGAATTATACAAAGAGAGCCCATGAGCTAGACATGATTAGATAGCTGATTAGAATAACTTAATAACTGTTAAATCATAGGTGTGGGTATGAAACTCAAGCTATAGAAATGGTAATAGAACACATTTTTTAGATCACAACCTTTCTTTCTTTTCCTTTTCCTTTATTTATTCAGGGGAGCACATTGAGAGCAAGCTCTCTTTTTCAAGTACGCCCTGATCACAACACATATAAAACATACATTACAAGCAGTGGAAAACAACGAGACAGCAAATAATTGAATCATAGCACAATATTACAGCTGCAAAAACATGGAAAAAACCCAAAAGCTGTTTGAGTCACACAAAGTAACCAGTTTCAGAGAGTCCTGGAGTTTGTCCCATTTGTATTGGGCATAAAACTTGAAGGCAGACTTTCCTTGCTGACTATTCAAAGGTGACCAGTGACTCTTAGGGCTCTAGTTTCCCGGCGCAGCGCGGGGTGGCGCAGTGAGGCGAACCCCGCGCAGAGCTAGTTTCGACCGGCGAAACGGCAGAGGCGGACAGTGTCCAAGTTTCGCAGGCGGAGGTTCGCCGAGATGGGAGTGGTGGCGCAGCGGGGGGAGGTGCCGACAGATTCGGCTTGGCGCAGTGACAGTTTCGTGCCAAAAGGCTTCGCTGAGGTGCGCCAAAAGCTCGCCATCTGAAACCTACTTTCAGCGCAAGGCGGAGCGGAGCTGGCGCAGTGGAAGTTTGGCTGCCTGGCGCACATCACCAAAACCTCACAATCAGCACAAACGGTGCCAATCTCCTTTGATCTGACATCAGCTGTGACGGGACAGTTGATATGGAGATATATGTATGTGCTGAAGCCTGCCTGTGAGGTTTTGGTGACGTGTCCGCACTGCTCGCCGGTCTCCGCTCCGCGCCTGTCTCCTGAGCTCCGCTCCGCCTGCGGCAATAGACCTCCATGTCAGCTGTGTAAACTTTCATTACGCCTTCACGCAGCGCATTTTAAAGGCAAGGACAGGGGCTCATTTGATTGGTTAAATGTGAATCGGCTGTGTCAAACCCACTCCACGCCTTCTCTCCTCCTCTCCGCCGGTAGGAGGGACGGCGGAGTACTTGCGCCACCGAGAACGGCGTGCCAAACTTGGAAAATCCGCCTGGCCACACCCAGTTGGCGAAGCGCATCTGCGCTACGCCCCTGCCTCGCCTGGTCTGCGAAACTAGAGCCCTTAGATTTAAAAGTCAGGATAGATACACGGAAAGCTTACCACACAGGGCTTTAAAATACAATGTTGCTCTCTACAAGCTGCAAGAGATGGCCAACCCACGTTTTCATATCCCTTAGATGCATACGTGGGGTCAAAAATGACCCCGGAGGTGGTTTTTTTTTTTGCAATATCTTAGTCATTTTAAATTTTTATCATTTAATCTTCCATGTATTCCTCAAATAGGTTGTCTTTGACATGAGGCCATTTGGATTTGTATCTAATTGTTATATTTTTAAAGTAATTGCATTTTTTATATCAATACCCCACTCTTCCATACGTGGGGTCAAAAATGACCCCAAGCATTTTCTATGGAATTTCAAGGGTTAACCCTAGGAACCTTTGATTTTTATCAACTGTGAATGTCAGGTATACATCTAGTGTTGATCCACACATCTAATGCCAGCAGTCTCACCACCCTGAAGGTTATTTTTACACAGCAACATACATGTAAGTATTATCATCATTTTTATACCTCAGAATATATATATGATGACTGGAAGGTATCACACGCCTACCAACCTACATCACTGAAGCAATGGGAAGGTGTAGAATGACAAAAGCTTCAATCCAGCCACAGGAGAGAAGCAGACAGGGCCAGCAGAAGAGAAAGAGGTGTAAGATATGTCCAAGGAACAAAGATCGCAAAGCCAGCTATAGTTGTTGGAAATGCAGTGACCCTGTGTGCAGCTCACAGCCACAAACAAGTAGTTTGTAACAGCTGCTCAGTGAGAAGAGAGAAGACACACGTGTGTGTACATATGTGTGGACGTGCATAGACAGACAGACAGACGGACACACAAACAATGAATGTTGACGTTTTGAAAGCTGCATTGATAGCAATATTTTGATCAAATGAAAGAAGGTGATAAATCAGGGCCACTCAACTTAAAATGGCTCAGGGGCCACTCAGCAAAATTCAGCTGTGTCCAAGGGCCACAAGCTAAACATGTCTGTCCTATTTTGGACGTTTAAACAATAATTTTGTCAAATGAATGAAACATACAGAAAACACCTACATTTCCATCCAAGGCCAAACCTCACTGAATAAAAGATTGTCATGCAATGATTAATGATGAAATGATCAGGTTACAACAAAATGAGGCTTTATTTCCAAAAAGATTAGATAGAATCATAACATTTTTATTATATGATAGTGGCGGGCCGCATAAAAATGATGTACGGGCTGCATGTGGCCCCTGGGCCGTGATTAATGAACATGTAAAACATGAAATTATTCTTGTGTTGACCAAAATATAATTAGAATCATTATTTTAAAACCAAAATGAAGAAATATTGCATTAAACACATTGTTTCTAATAGGGATAATTTTTGGATGTTTACTTTTTTGACCTATTTAAAATATGTTTTTTGATAAAATATTTATTAAAAGTGATAAATGGACATGTCAAACATGAAATAATTCTTGTGTTGACTAAAATACAATAAAAATCATCATCTTTAACCAAAATGAAAGACATTTCTGAAGTTTACAGCGTAAAACCCATTCATTTCAATTGGGGTCATTTTTGACCCCACTCATGGAAGAGTGTAGGGTTTGGTGAGCCATGCATCTAAGGGTTAAAACATGCAATGATGGGTCAGATAGTTATCAACAGTGATAAATCTCAAGGCACTATGGTAGACAACATCAAGAGTCTTCAGTGTTGAGTGAGAAGCATGCATATATAGTACATCACCATAATCAAATACCAACATTACAGAGCCTCCCCTTACCTCCCCCTCTTCTACTGTACATTCCCCTTCTTTTCCCCCCTACTTTTTATTATTTTTCTTGCAGTATATCCGTTTTTTGAATGCTTTCTTCTGCATTGTACTGTATTTCGACCTGTATGTTTTTCAATGTTATATGAGTTAAAAAAAGGATCTCAATGTAAACAAGTGAAATGCTTTCTTGAGGTAATTCCTTTTAGTTGTCATCAATCAAAACAATAGTCTTTCTACTGGAAAGAGAAAAACAGGACCTGTTTCTGTAGAGGAAAGCAATCTGTCCTCTTAATTACCTATTGTGATGTCCCTTTACAGCACTACAATAGTGCCATTTGGTGGTGTTATACTAAACCATGTGATTTGTAATCAATTTAATCATGAATGATGTCATCTGAGGGTCTTGTACCTTTCATTCTAATAGGGTAAATGTAACTTCATTATTATTATTACTACTACTACTACTAATACTACTACTACTACTACGTCATCATTGCAAGCAATCCACAACAGAGCCACGAATTATAGCATTATAGCACACACATACATTTAAATGTATTTGGGTAAACGAGCTCAAAGTCTACTAGTACTCATACAGGAAAATATATGTTTGATTTGTATCCCTTGCATAGCGTTTGATACAGATTTGAGAGCTACTGTAGATTTTGCTCAGTTTATGAAACAGAATTACGCTTATCATCTTTAACGCTAAGAAATGACTCAATTAGATCCTCAGCTAAGACGACTGATGCACTGATTTCATCCATCGATGCTGTCATGAGCTAACCACAGCTAAATGGTAAACAAAACAAACATTAGCTTTGCGTCTAAAATAACGTTAGCTTCTCACACCATAATAACACAAGTTAAAAACACGCTTACCATAAGGTCGGATGGGGATCGCTTGACGCGGGGTTTCAGCAGCTCCTTTTCCATTGGCGGGTTAGAGAGAGACGCAACTTCCGCTCACGTAACTTCCGTTGAAATAAAATATAAACATATATTTTGTATAATTGAATAATGAATAAACACAATAGACCAAATTACATTATCAATATCCTTAAAGGATTATTAATTAGACACGATGGACATGTAATTTCAGTCATCATAAAATGAACGCATGAATTAATAAATAGATACACCAACATACGACGTCAATTCATTGAAGGAATGTAAAATAAAATACATTATGCTTTAAATAATATAAATAGAATGTATTTATATGCTAAAACCACCGCAATATTGAAATATATAAATTTTTAGCCCTCGTTGCCATAGCAACCTCACTCCCCCGTCTGAAAGACGGGGCGGGGCGCCCGTTAGAATAGCCAATGGGGAAGCATTGCCATTCAATGGGGTTTTGGGAGCAATTCGTGCAATTTGGGTCTGGAGGCAGTGGGCGGGGGCCCCCAGAGGACAGCCAATAGAAACCCGTTTCCATTCGATGGGGATTTTGGAGTAATTCCGGTAATCTGGGTAACCTGGGTTGCAAAAATTACACAATTCCGCCCCATTAAATGAGGGGATTTTTGAGTAATTTCTTCCCATCGAATGGAGTGATTCATTGTAGATCGGGTCCGCCCTCAGTTTGAGTTTCGTCAGAATCGTCACTTTGATTCAACTGATTTTGATATTTCATTTTACAAAGCATCTGACGGCATCAACTCTCATGTGGACTTTTCAGGGCAGACACCCAGACTAAATATGAGCAAACTAATGGAAACCTAAAGAAGCCTAGAGGTTGGCGCGTATTTTATCAGACTTTTATTTAACCCTCTGAATTAAATTCCCCTCATTTATTTTCAAAAATATTTTTAAAAATCACTACATCAGTCTACAAGTTTTTGGTTGGACAGTGTAGAGTCATGAGTTAAAAAAAAAAAAGAATTCCCTCTTCCTCTTCTCTTCAAACTTGAAAAAATGTGAGAGAAAAACAAACAATCAAAATAAGAAGTCGAAGTAAAATGTATTAATTTTATAAAAGAAGAAGAAAGGGGAAAAATACTCAGCCTAACTTGGGAAAAAAAGGTGCACAAGTTGTGCACCTGGATCCACTGGGTTCTCATCAAATGGGCAGGCCATTTTCCAAGAGAATTGATTGGTCAGTAGGTGGGGCTTTTCTACCTGCTGAGCTCTTATCCTCAACTTAACCTGCTCCGGAGCAGGTTAGGTGTTCAGCGTATGTTACCACGGCAACATACCCCGATAAAAAGTAAACCACCTTTATGGTACAGAAAACCCAGGGTTAACCCTGAAGTTATCTCGCTAAGCCGAAATCCAGCTTTATGGTGCAGGCCTCAGGACTCTTCCAAGAGCTGGTCGCCCGGCCAAACTGAGCAATGGTGAAATAATAAGAAAATAAGAATAAGTATTGAGTAAAGGGTCTGAATACTTATGTCAATGTGATATTTGAGTTTTTTTTCTTTTTAATATATTTACAAAAAATTCTACAGTTCTGTTTTCACTTTGCCATTACAGGGTACTGAGTGTAGATTAATGAGAGAGAAAATGAATTAAACGATTGTAGCATCAGGCTGCAACATAACAAAAGTGGAAAAAAGTGAAGGGGGTCTGAATACTTTCTGAATGCACTGTATATTTGAGTAATCAGAGTAAAGTAACACACGTTACCCGATTCCCTGCCATAACCTGGTCACTTATTTCTTGCATGCATGTAGTAACACTCTACACTAAAGTGTTGGCATGCAGCCAGCAATCTGAATAAGCGAGAGCAAGACTAACAGAGAAACAGAGATCAAGTAAGACGGAGAGACTGACTGAGCGACACCGAGACAAAAGCAAGGAACCTTAAGGTGAAATGAGGGAGAATGAGACAGACAGCAATACAGGCAGAGATTTAGCTCAATTTAAGCTAACAACTACCTATAATGTGAAACATTCAGCATTTGCCAATGAGCCATGCAATCGCATCACATATGCCATAATAATAATACTAACACTAAACCTCTCTTTGTCCATGATTGAAATACTGATTCAAACAACCCTAAAATGCAGCTGAGCAAAAAGTGAGTATCTCCTGCCTCTGGGTTTTTACTTATGATATATCAAACACTCATTGTTATTTTTATTACTGCTCTTAACGTATTGCCTCTTTAGCAGGATTCCATGGCTATTATCATAGACATGCGCAGGCATAGGGCACTGTATCTTTTCAGTCTTTTCAGAGTGTTTTCATTTGCTGCATGAAAAAAGCACCCAGTCACTCTTACTCCATTATTTAGGACTCTATCTATGATCGCAGCATGACACCCATACCAAAAGCCGCTGCCCCAGTACTGTCTGTGTGCAGTCATTTTAGTGGAAGGAAGAGATATCTTTCACTTTTGACATGTATTCTTTGAGATTTGGTAAGGACTCTGGCAGACATTTTGAGTTACTTCTGGTTAAGAAACCATCAAAAGTGTTATTTTTGTCCTGCTTCCAGTGATTGTCTTCGGCACAGAGTCATGTTCGTCATGTTTCCAAGCCTTTACATTATTTCAAAACTATATTATGATGACATGACGCAGCCAAAGCTGACCCATGCAGGGAAAGAAGGAATAATCAACACAAAGTCTCCTCGGTTTTGGCAGGTATCTGAAAGATAGGAATATATCAGTTGATAACTGCACATACCGCATGTTAATTGGCTGGAGTACAATGTCGATTCTAAAATTCCCAGGAAAATAAATGTTTTGATCAGCGTAGGACTGCACAGTGAGAAAAACATTTTTGTATATTATTTATTTGCTGCATGTGAATATTTGGAGGTGAAACTGTTAGTGTGAATTTGAGAGGCGTCTGAGTGCAGCCTTTGATA
The DNA here is from genome assembly GCF_902150065.1 of Myripristis murdjan. NCBI lineage: Eukaryota > Metazoa > Chordata > Actinopteri > Holocentriformes > Holocentridae > Myripristis > Myripristis murdjan. The sequence goes on from NC_043989.1 coordinate 29,077,382, forward strand.
CCTGAGCAAATTGGCTTGATTTCTTTCAAAAACATGGGAATAAAGGCAAGGATCAACTCAGCATGAAATGACCCAAACATCTGCAAGAAATTCGTCAGCAGTTGCAAGAGAATGGCCTGGACATTAGACATAAAAAAAGAGAGAGAGAGACGGATAAAATAGTAATAGAGAGTAATAGAGAGAATAAAACATCAAATTTCAACAAAACTATATATGTTATTATCATAATTATATATTTAAAACTTGTTTTGGCTAATTTTCAGGTAATTTTCTCAGGTTGCTCAGGTTTCAAGGAGTTATATATGTGTTCCAATTCATTCGAGCGCCTTTAAAAATATATCACTGCGCTCTTTCGGAGAAGCTATTTTGTGATCTTATTTAATGAAACACAAAGTCCACTTTTTGTCGTGCCCCCAGCCCGAGTCTGTTGCTGAAATTGTATATTAACCTGAATTTCTATGCAGTTCAGGTGAATTACATTACATTAGCTGCAACAGTTTTGCACCTGCTGTTTGGCGGTGGAGAATTTTCTACACCACCCTGTTGGTTGCAAATTGCGTGAACTTCAATAAATCCAGCGGAATGTCTCATCAACCACCCTGATTGTATCTTCTCCTGTTATTTGCACGCTTAAATACATAGGTATACTGGTGAGAAATGCACATTACCGTGACATGACACGACAGCCTAAAATTATGTCCAAACTGCACTTGCAGGCCGTTGCACCTGTTTGATGAGTAGCACGCATGCTTTGAAGGGCAGAATGCACCTGGAAAAACGAACAAAAGTGTGTTTAGACCAGTAAATGGAAAAGCTGTCATGAATTGGACATAGCTTGAACCACTGTTATATGATAGCAATCAGCAAGAGCAAGGAACGAACCTGACATTTATGAACATTTATGTGAACATGTTGCTGATTTTTCCTTTAAACAATAGAAATGACCTTTCCTTAGTGCAGCTGAATACAAAGGCTTGCATAAATATGAAAGACTTGTTGAGATGGCCAATTTCCAAAATGTCTCTAGGAGAAAGGTGAAAAACTTACAAAATGGTTCTTTTACTTCAAAGAAATTGCTTCTTTTTATATATGTGTATATATAAACCAAGAATTCCTTGTTGCTTTCTTTGTTATATCTTCCGCTCTCCTTGGTTAATGTTGCACAGGGAGTGTGTGTGTGTGTGTGTGTGTGTGTGTGTGTGTGTGTGTGTGCACTTACCTACCTATCCAAGAGGGGACTTCGGCGTCGTCACACATTCACCAAGTGGGGACCTCATAGCCAAGTGGGGACATTTTTTAGGTCCCCTCTTGGTCATGCTTTAAATCATGCTAAAATCAAGTGTAACACCCTCTGGTGAAGTTTTTTTAATTTTAGCCAAGTGGGGACCTGAAGGTGTGTGAGTGTTTAAGTGCATGCTCAGCTCTGCCCCTGTAGGCTGGAGCAGGGATTACAACGTCTCATAAACACACGTCGTTTTACACACACTCCTTCAAGGTGTGAATGGCTTGCAGGTAAGGCAGCCTTTCAGACTGTAGAGGGGCTGTTAAACAGGAAACCTGTCTCTTTAAACACGACTTGTCTTTGTTTTTGTAACAAAATATAAAGTCTCAACTTTAGTGGATGTCTTAGGTTTCAAGCTCAACACTATTAAAATAAAGGTCTAAGGGGGTTAGGGAGCAAGGAAGTAATAAGTACTTAGAAAGAAAGAAAGAAAGAAAGAAAGAAAGAAAGAAAGAAAGAAAGAAAAACAACCAGAATGAAATTAGATTAAAATTTAAATGATTTCATTTTTGACTAACTGCTAAAAAAACAATTTATTATCAGACTTTGACTAGACTTCTAAAACTGTGATGACAGAAGTTCCCTGTTGGCTGGTAAATACTGACAGGGGTCCCCTCTTAGATAGCATGCAGCGACCTTCACACTCCAGCATGGATGACAAGAAAAAATAAGCAAAATGAGTAAGTAAAATTACAATCTTAACTAGATAATTGTTGTTCAAATATGATGTGTTATGTTTTTTGAGGCACATTACAGAAAAAAAAGGTACTTCTACTGTTTGGAATGACAGAGGTCCCCTGTTGGCTGGGAAACACTGACAGGAGTTCCCTCTTGGATAGCATGGAGCGACAGCCACACTCCAACATGAGTTAGGAAAAAATAAATAAGTAACATGGGTAATTCTTAAGACAAAATAATCTAAACATAATCCAATCTGTGGTGTTATTTTTCAGCAAAGTTGCACCAGTAATGTTGTCATTGTTGCTTTTCTGAAATGTGGGATGTATTGTGAAAACCACCTATCATGACTTACAGTATGTAAGTATAAAGAAACTAAAATCCTTTAGTACCTAATTTGGATATCGATATTAAGGGTTTGACAGAGAACAACAATTTTACATGGAATGAGAAGGGTTGCCTGTTAGGGAAATAAACTGTTTGGCCCTTTAACTTACTACCTAATAGAGACACACAATACATAAACACTATTTTGCCACAGAGCGTTTAGAGGATATGCCATTGTTTGAAAATAGAAATACAGGTAAATCTGTTTTTGCATATGATAATCACAGTTTTCTCAACTTGAGAAAACTGTGATTGGGTTTAAGTCAGAACTCAGGATTTCCAACTTCCAGTAAATTCCCAGTAACTAATTACTGAGTCCCCTCTTTGCCTGAACAAAATGACACAGGTGCCCTGTTGGATGGTATGGAGCGACGCTCACACTCCTGCATGTATGTGATTAGGACAGAAAAAGATATTATCATTGGCAGTAAGCTGTCACAAAGTTGAACAGAAAGGTAATAGAGGATTTTAAAGATTTTGCCAGAGCCCTTAGTATCACAGAGTATCAGTATCAGTAACACAGAGCTCCAATATTTTCATTTCTATCAGCTCCTCAGATTAAAACTCTAAGCAAGTGCTACATCTGTTATAAAATCAGAGTATGCGTGATATTACATTATCTGCTAATTCAAAGTCAAACATTTTAGTGTAATAAATTCAGTAGTGTTTAACTCAGGATTTCCAACTTCCTAGTAGTAAAAAGCATGGAGAAGTTCCTTAAATTGCAGTAGTCTTAAGGTAAGGCAACTTTTCTCATCCTCTTGGTCATGATAATTTTACTATGCACTTTTAAACACTTTGATTTTCACCATTATACAGTAGTTCTTTGTTTTAAACTTTGTGATAAACTGTAAATAATTACTGAGTCCCCTCTTTGCCTGAACAAAATGACACAGGTGCCCTGTTGGATGGTATGGAGCGACGCTCACACTCCTGCATGTATGTGATTAGGACAGAAAAAGATATTATCATTGGCAGTAAGCTGTCACAAAGTTGAACAAAAAACAGCATTGTTACTGTTTGATATGTTTTTGGTTTTCTAAAGATAGTTTTCCCTGCTCTATAGAGGGTGATAAATATTTTGCCACAGAGCTTTTAGAGGATATGCCATTGTTTGCAAATAGAAATACAAGTAAATCTGTTTTTGCATATGATAAAAAAAAAAAGTCAAACATTTTAGTGTAATAAATTCAGCAGTATTTAACAACAGTTAAGTATTCAGTACTGATACATTTTCAAACCGTAAACATTAAACTGATATTGTCATGCCTGCCTGTTAGGGAAATAAACTGTTTGGCCCTTTAACTTACTACTTAATACAAACACAAAATACATAAACACTGCAACACTGCTAAGAGAATTAGGATTAGTGGGTTAACAGTTGTCTTGGCTTAACTCAGGTTTTGCACCATCATGAAGCTGCTCAGTTTTAACCTGAGTAGATCACTGTGGTAACTTGTGCTGTATGGCCTGGTCTGGAGCAGGTTAACTTCAGAATATTATATTATCAAAACATGTCAGTAACCCTTACTGACTACTAGACTAAAGTACTAGGCCATAAGGGACCATACCCACACTTATTTTGAGCCTCAGCCTTATTTTTAATGTTTGGATTTTTTTTTTTTTTAAATATCTATCTATCTATCTATCTATCTATCTATCTATCTAGCTAGCTAGCTTATTAAGCGATGTCCAAGTTATGCGATAATAATGTTTACATTTCACATTGGACTTAACAGTTAACTAAAACTAAAGTAAAAACTAAAGCTGGGTTTGAAAGAAACATTTTAGTTAAATAAAAATAAAAACCTACCTTTAAATTAAGAAAACTGCTATAATATTGTGTGCTTACAAAATAAACTGAACAAAACGAATGAACAAACCAAAAAAGAAAAAAACAAAATGTCTTTAGTTCTATATTTTGCCAATATGGTCAAATTTGTCCACACAAAAACCATGAGGAGGAATTGGCATTTATGTTTATTGAGACTAGGATGTCAACATGACTGTGAGGCAGTTGCCTTCACAAAGTGTTATTTGTACTGTAATACCTATTCTAAACTTCCTCAATCTTGCCCCTGACAAATACCCCTATATTACAGTATAATAAAAAGTAAAACTAATACTTAAACTACTCAAAAGTAAATTGAAACTTAAGGGCTTTTAGAGCTTGAAATATTGAGGAGGCGGGGACAATCCAAGGGGACATAAAAGTAAAGATCAGTGATATTAAACACACACACACACACACAAAATAACTGTTGAGAAACCAAACAAACAAATAACAGAACACATTTAAAATCAGCTGCATTCGGGAGTGGAGTAGTTTGTAATCATGGTTTTAAATTGGCGCATGCTCGTGCAGCGACCGGCAGCAAGCCATGTCTGTCCTGTTTATTGTTCTGTTTTGGGGGACTGTTTATTGTTTTTGGGGGGTTTTACACACTGAATGTAGCTGTTGACTGACGAACAATATCTGTGGCAGTGGAGATAGTGGAAACCTACAAATATTCACACTCTAGCATGGATGAAAAGAAAAAATAAGCAAAATGAATAAGAAAATTACAATCTTAACTAGATAATTGTTGTTCAAATATGATTTGTTATGTTTTTTGATGCACATTACAGGAAAAAATCAAGTGCAGCCAAAGACATGGAGACAGGAATTAATTAATTAATATATTTATCTTTATGCACAAGATAAGAGCTTTGTTTTATATAGCTATATTGTTAACAAATAGAAAGCAGTACAAAAAAAATAACAAACATATAGAACTAATAAATATATCACTGGCTCTAGCAAGTTATAATCAAGTTATCAAAATTGTTTCAATGTTATGGCACAGTGATGTGCCGTTACATGAACAGCCACTGCTGCGACCTTTACACTGAATACGTGTACATGCACACCATATTCCTGTATTATTCGAATAAGACCCCTGGCATGTGCCTGTTCCAACCGGAATATTGTGCCATGTAAACACCTTAATCTGAAAATGCCCCGTACCAGAATATTCAGTTACATCTGTGCATGCTCGATTCACAATGAATCCTGGGTCGTCTTTGTTGCTATGATTACTGTAAGCGGGGAAAACGACATGGTCAATTGCAGCAAGAGCCAGGAGTCTGCAGTCTGCCTTCAGCTAATGAAAGACTTAAATATCATGGAGTATATCGATTGGAGAAAACGCAGAAATAGCAACAGAAGAAGAAGAAGAAGAAGAAGAAGAAGAAGAAGAAGAAGAAGAAGACTTCTTCTGCGATCACAGCAGCAGTTCTTTTAAAAATGACACTGCCGGCACAACAACAGGACGTGACTCTGGAAATTATGTAGTTTGGCGGACCAATCATAGCTCTTGTTGTCAGTGGGGGGCCTGAGTTGGGGGCTACGTGGGGTCCGCATAGTTACAATTTTCGCACAACCCCTGTAAGCTTCGCACAACCCCAGCCTTGATGCTCCGTTTACATGAACTACCAACGTTGTGACCCTTACACCGATGCTCCATAATGCAAGCTCCCAGTATTAATAATTTTACAATGTTATTTACAGGGACCCAGCATTCCCCCATGAGCAAGCACTTGGTGACAGTGGCGAAGAAAAACTACATTTTAACAAGGAGAAACCTCGAGCAGAACCAGGCTCTGGGTGGGCGGCCATCTGCCTTGACTGGTTGGGTTGAGAGAGAGAGAGGGTCTGGCCTGAATTTTCCTTTTCAGTGGCCCATCCTCTTTTACCTGCAGCTTGCAGCGCTTATGATATCTCCAGCGGTCTGTTTTGATGTACACGGCAAAGCAAAACTTGCAAGGCAGATAGTCTGTTGCTGTTGACGGGTAGGTTGCTTGCCTTTTGGGGATGATTTGTCCTTTCCCAGAGGACAGTACTGAACAATTATGGTAGTAATTTCCCTTGTTCCTTACTTTGCTCAAAAAAAGATTGCGCGGGGGGTTCAAGATGGCGGCGTAGAGAGTGGTTGACTTTCTCTGGGCTCCGCACCACCGCATTAATATTTCATACAAAACTCCGCCCAACTCAATATTTGCAACAACCGCCACGTCGTGTATCTCAATATGAATATTGACGAATATTTTCTGAGATCCCGGGAGAAGATAATACTAAAAGAAAATCGAAATCCGACCAAGACGAGCGAGCCAGGAGCTACTGCTAGCATGCCTGGCTCTCCCCCAGAGGAGGAAGAGCAGCAACAGCAGCTACAAGCTAACACCGAGGTTGTCCTCGACGCCGCTTTTCGCCAAACTATTCAAGAAATAACGGCGAATATAACCAGGGTGATTGACGAAAAGCTTGGGCCCTTGTCTCAAATGATACAGGCCCACGCCCAGCAGTTGAAAAAGATCGAGGAGAGAACCACCGAGGCAGAGAACAGGATTGCTGCGGCGGAACACACCTGCGAGGCGGTGGATACGCGGGTCCAGGAGCTTGAAAATCAAATAAAAAGCATGGCTGTTCATATCGACGACCTCGAAAACAGAGGCAGGAGAAAAAATGTCCGGGTTATTGGTTTGCCAGAAGACGCGGAGGGGAGCAACCCGACGAAGTTTTTCGAGAGCTGGATACCCGACCTGCTCGGGATGGAGACGAAAGCCGGCCGCATCAAAATTGAAAGAGCTCACCGCACCCTAGCGCCTAAGCCCGCACCTAACCAGCGACCACGACCCGTCTTGATCAGATTTCACAACTTCGCTGACAAGCAGAGGGTTCTGGACGCTGCAAGACGCAGCGGGACGGTGAAGTACGGGGAATCCACCATCATGTTCTTCCAGGATTTGTCAGCCGCGGTTCTGCGCAAACGAAAAGGTTTTGATGATGTGAAGAAACGTTTGCGGGACATGGGTGCCAAATACATGATGCTCTACCCGGCAACACTGAAAATAATCCACGGCAAGGAGGCCAGAAGCTACGACTCCCCCGCTAAAGCAGTGGCTTTTGTTGACAGTCTCAGGTGAACTACACGTGAGTCACCATCTGCTCCGTTTATGTTTATGGGCAGGCTGTCTATCTGAATAATGTGAGAGGAAAGGAGAGAGGGCAAGGAAGAAATAAGATGCTTTGAATTTTGCTTATTTGTGGATGGTTCGTATATTTACTTTATCTGATTAATGATGATGGCTCATAAAGCTAGAAATGAGCAGTTTCAAATGACAATCTTTGCCCCACCGTCCTATGTTTATATGATTATGGGTGACTGGTAACATGATTCTAATTTGTTTCTGTGGCGGACTGGTGACCTCTTTTTGTTTTGTTTTGCTTTGTTTTTCGGTCAGCCCATTCTTGTCTAAGGGTGGATATTATTAGGTGGTGCAATGCTATAAGAGAAGTTAACCGAGTTAGAGTTGAGTAATGGAGAAGGTCATGGTAATCCCCTGGTTACCGCGTGGGGAAGGTTCCTCCCACAGTGCTGTTGGCACGTCTGTTATTTGTACTATGTGTTGTTTGTTTTTTGTTTTTCAGCTGGGTTATAGTCGGGTGCAGGATCTACATGGAGATTGTAATGCATTTGGAAGCTTAAATATTTTCAATACAAAACGCCATGACCTGTAACACATTGAGGCTGTGCACTTGGAATATTAAGGGAAGCCACTCTCCCATCAAAAGGAAAAAAATATTGTCATCTTTAAAGAAAGAACAGGTCGATATTGCTATGTTGCAAGAAACACACCTGAATAATGAGGAACATTTAAAACTGCAACAGTGCGGCTTTGATCAAGTCTATTTCTCATCTTTCACCACTAAAAGCAGAGGGGTGGCAATACTCATTAGGAAAAATTTACCAGTTAAAGTGTCAAAATGTATCAAAGATAAACATGGACGGTTTGTACTTATTTTGGCCTCCTTACATGGGGAGGACATTGCTCTCTTAAATGTCTACTGCCCTCCATGTCACCCACTTAACTTTTTGACGGAGGCTTTCGCCAAATTATCCGATCTGGCAGTGGAAAATACTATTGTTGGTGGCGACTTCAATTGCCTTTTGAATCCTTTGATGGACAGGTTTCCTCTAGGTGCTTTGGCTCTGTCGAACCAATCAAAACAACTCACTGGTCTCTGTGATGATTTTGGATATGTGGATGTTTATAGGACACTTAACCCTGCAGATAAAGAATTCACCTTTTTCTCAAATCCTCATAAGTGTTACACAAGAATTGATTACTTTTTTGCCCCAAAACAGCTTATAGAATCTGTTGTCTCCTGTTCAGTTGGAAACATCATAATATCAGATCACGCGGCAGTGTATATAAATGTTACTGTCAAAGAACTTTCTAAGAAACCCACTGGTTGGAGGATGGATACCTCAATTCTAAAAGATCACAAATTCATATCATATTTTTCCACAGAATTCAGGCATTTTCTTGCCACCAATTCCTCCTCAGCCACCAATTCATCCCTGCTCTGGGAGACCTCCAAGGCTTATGCTAGGGGGTTGATTATATCCTATACTGCTACTAAAAGACGTAAAATTATGGAGCAACAAGTTTTATTAGAAAAACGGTTGAGTATATCAGAGAAGGAATATATTAAGAAACCTACAGCAGCTAAACTGAAGGAAATTACTGCTATTCGCTCCACGTTAGACTCCTTGCTAACAAAAAAGGCAGGGGAGAAATTAGGATATGCAAAACAAAGGCTATTTGAACACGGAGACAAACCAGGAAGATACTTAGCCAATTTAACCAAAAGACGTAGGGCTTCTCAAATTATTGAGTCTATTTTGGACGAGTCAGGGACCTGCTACACTAACTCTAAAACAATTAATGACACTTTTAGAAATTTCTATGCCAAATTATATCAGTCAGAACAAGCTAACAATGCTAGGACTCTTATGGAAGCTTTCTTCTCTGAACTTGACCTCCCAACTATTTCACAAGATCAGAAATCTAAATTAAATGCCTCTATCTCAGCGGTTGAACTGCGAGAGGCCATTCAACTTCTTCGATCAGGCAAAGCACCAGGCAGTGACGGTCTTGGTAGCGAGTTCTATAAAGAATTTTGGAATATTTTATTAGAACCTATGATGAATATGTTTAATCATTCTTTTGAATGTGGCGCTCTCCCTCCATCGCTAAGGGAAGCTAATATTTCACTGATTCTCAAAAAAGGGAAAGGCTCTGAGAACTGTGCCTCATATAGGCCGATCTCGCTGCTGAATGCCGATTTAAAGATTCTTTCCAAAGTCTTGGCAAGGCGATTAGAGGGCCTTCTACCAATTATAGTGAAGGAAGACCAAACTGGCTTTATTAAGGGACGCAATTCTTACAACAACATTAGAAGATTGCTAAATATTATCCAGTTATCTGAACAGCAGGGAATAGATGGTCTTGTGATTTCCCTAGATGCCGAAAAGGCTTTCGACCGTATTGAATGGTCTTATTTATTTTTTACACTTGATCGGTTTGGCCTAGGTGATGACTTTGTTAGATGGGTGAAGGTCCTATATACAGAACCATTGGCTGCAGTTCTAACCAATGGACTTAGATCCACAAATTTTGTTGTCCAGAGGGGCAGCAGACAGGGCTGTCCTCTATCACCACTTTTATTTGCAGTGGCTATTGAGCCTTTAGCGGAAGCTATTAGACGAGACCCTATAATGGCTGGACTGGATGTGGGAGAAAAATCTCATAAAATTTCATTATATGCAGACGACGTGTTGTTATTTATGTTGAACCCCTCTGTATCAGTCCCTCGTCTTATCCAGATTATTGATCGGTATGCTGCCTTTTCTGGATACAAAGTTAACTTTTCTAAATCAGAGGTAATGCCTCTAGGTAATTTAAAGCACCCACCAGATAACCCTAATCCTTTCCCATTCAAGTGGTCCTCTACTGGTTTCATATATTTGGGCATATATGTGACACCTAAATTTAATCAGTTGTTTCAAGCTAATTTTAACCCACTATTTGATAAAATAAAACAAGATTTGGAGAGATGGAACGATCTTCCTATATCTTGGCTGGGCCGAATCTCGCTTTTGAAAATGAATATTCTTCCGCGCCTGCTCTATCCAATACAAATGATCCCCATCTTATTCAATCATAAAATAGTGAAAAAACTTAATGGTTGGTTTAGCTCATTTATTTGGAGTAAACGAAGACCACGTATCAGGATATCAGTGTTGCAGTCATCCAGTGCTAGGGGCGGGCTGGACCTCCCCGACATTAAGAGATACCAACTGAGTGCCCACTTAAGATATATTGCTGATTGGATCAAAGATGATGCTTCCTCAATCTGGCTCGATATCGAAAAGTCCCTATCCACCTGTCCTCTAAAAAATCTGCTCTTCATTGATAAACTGAAATGCATCAAAAAACTTTGCAGCAACCCAGTTACAATTAACACTGTTAGAGCATGGAGGATCACACAGCATATGGAGGGCAGATCAGGGTTTACATCAACTTTCACCCCGATTACTGATAACCCTGATTTTCTCCCAGGGACCTTAGACGGGGCCTTTAAATGCTGGACGGCTAAGGGAATCATCTCCCTGGGTGATCTCTTTGTTGGTCCTACTCTCATGACCTTTAATCAGGTTATGGAAAAATACAACATATCAAGAAATGATCTTTTCCGATACTTTCAGATCAGAGATTTTATTGTAAAAGATACATCTTTGCTTGCTGACATGAATGTCACACAGATAGAGAAACAAGTATTTCTCTTTCAGGGCAGGGCTGCTATTAGAACCTTTTATGCCAGTCTGGGAGACTGCTCGAGTATCGGCACTCGGACACTGGGAGAAGTCTGGGAGAGGGAATTGGGTGTTGAGATAACAGAGGAGATGTGGGATGACATTTGGGACAATGCAAAGAAAATAACTGTCTGTAACCGGACAAGAGCTATGCAATTAAAGATTCTACATAGAGCACATGTTGCCCCCAACCATCTCTCCAAATACAGAAAAGATATCTCTCCTGTCTGTCTTAAATGTAAGACAGAAATTGGTGATCTTACTCACTGTTATTGGTCCTGTGTTGAAATACAAAAATACTGGAATGTTATCTTATCTGAAATACAGAAGGTTCTGAAGAGGAAGTTGGATCTCAACCCGGTTTCACTTCTTCTGGGTCTTTCAAATGATCGTGTTACTGACATGTATCAGAAAAAACTATATAATGTCTTGACATTTTGTGCCCGGAAAAATATTCTTATGCACTGGATCACGGATAAGGCCCCCTCACTGTCGGGATGGCACAGGACAATAATGGAATACATACCTCTGGACTTTCTCACTTGTCTTCTGCACTCCAAAACTAATGCCTTTGAAAGAACATGGAAACCATTCCTTGATTATGTTAATGTAAACATTTCTGCTATACTTACGAGGGCATTTGTATAAATAACAGTATTTGTTATTCTTGATTATATATTTCTTTTTTTTTTTTTTTTTTCCTTGTGTAGCTTCCACTGTATTGCATTCTAGGTTGTATAAGATACCTTTCATATTCACCCAGAATAGATTTGCTTGGGTTTTTGAGTTGCTATCCCCAGCTTGTTACTGTTGTTGTTGTTATTGTTATTATGTGGTACTGTTGTTTTGTCTGGCTCTGTCTTTTGTATGTTTGTTTATGAGGAAAATTAATAAACACATTTAAAAAAAAAAAAAAAGATTGCGCATGGCTGATCCTTGTTTGTGTGCAAGTGCCTGAGCCACTTCAGCTATGTTAGAATGCTTTTGCTTGAGGTGTCTCGTAATTTTCACAAAAGGCTTCTCGCAGTAGAGGCAGTAATTCTTATTGTCATATATTCGCTGATGTGCAGTGTTGTAGGACATTTTCACTTTGATTGAAACTTCTTGTTGAGGGTTACCACCATGGGCTATCTGATCCATTGCCTTTGGGGTTTTTGAAAGTGAATTTTCTTGGAATAGTGCATCAGAACATGTCAGACATGATGCATAAAGCTATTGTTGTGGATTGGGCACTTTCTTACCCATGTCTCAGGAAGTCTAAACTAGACATAATTTGCGTAGGGTAAGGGGACGGGGAGAAAGTTTGTTTAGGAGCCAGAATAGGAGCTGTAATGAGGGGGATGGGAGTATTGGAGTTGTTAGTGGTTGGGGGTAGAAAACAGATGAGTCAAAGGGCTGATGGGCAGGGGCCATCTTCATTTTTTTTAAAAGAACATATTAACCTTGGGAGGCCATTTCTAACAGTAAGATGTGGCAAACATTGGTTTCTATTTATTTATTAAAGCCCTTAACGGCAACTTACATGTGTTGCTAGTAACTGGGTAATGCTTAAAGTTCTAAATGTAAACACAAAATTTTGGAAAACTGCTTTTTGTGTGTGCTGCACACACTTGGAACATTTTACAACACAAACTAAAACCTATAGTAACCCAATTGTACTTAAAGGTCAGCCCTCGGGTTGTAAAGGTTGAGAAACTCTGCGGTACAGGTTACAGGTAGGGGCGGGGGAGGGGGAGGGGTAAAGTCGTCAGGTTGGAGAGGGTTTGTTTGAGAGCCAGAGGAAGTGTGAAAATGAGTCTCACTGGGGAATGGGGGCTGTAATGAAGGGGAGGGGCCATTGGAGTTGTTAGTGGTTGGGGGCAGAAAACAGATGAGTCAAGGGGCTGATGGGCATCTTGTCATTTTTTTTTTAAAGAACATATTAATCAACACTAACTGACACCACTATCTATTTGTCAGTGAATCCATATTCTATTCATAATTTGCCCTGTCATAAAAATCCAACACCTGCAAACACAATTCTAATAATTATAAACAATAGACATAACATAGACATAACTGCAGCAATCTATCGCCATATTCTGACAGAAACTTGTCTTAAACAGAGCATACATATTTCTGAAGTTTCTTTACATAACTATTACTTGTACAGAACAGAAAGAGTCGGAAGAGGAGGTGGTGTGGCTATATACATTAACAATCAACTCAAATCATTCCTCTCAAGAAAGTCTGGGTTTAAGCCCACACCAATCTGGTTTTAGAACTAAACATAGTACTGTCTTTGCTAACACTTTGGTTATAAATGCTACCGCATCTGCTGCTGACAAAGGGAAATATTGTGCTGCCCTGTTTGTCAGTTTGACAAAAGCATTTGATAACATTGATCATGCTATGCTCCTAGAGAGGCTATGTGATATTGCTTTTGATTATAAGTCCTAAAGATTTTTCGGGATGATCTGTCTCATAGACAGCAAAGTGTAACTTTAGGAAATGATTGTTCTGTATTTTTAACACTGTCAAAGGGGGTTCCACAAGGTTAAAGATTGGGCCCTGGCTTGTACTGCTTTGCTAATACTGTACATTCAGCCACTGAAGGCCTACAACAAGCTTTTGACAAATTGCACAATGCCTATTTTTATTTGAAACTAAAAATGTTACAGCTAAAAAATGCAAACAAGATATATGCTGTTTTCTAGAGGCAGAGATATTGTGGACAATGGCTTGCATATTAAAAAAAAAATAAACAAAAAAGCCTTCCTGTCTGTTTTGAATAATAGTGACATAGACATACCTAACTAGATTCAGTATCACTCTGCCCTAAGATATACCACCAGTGACACTTATTTTACTCTCAAATGAACAAATGAACAAACATCTTGAATGAAAACCTTGGGAGGCCATTTCTAACAGTAAGACGTGGCAAACACTGGTTTCTATTTATTTATTAAAGCCCTTAATGGCAACTTACATGTGTTGCTAGTAATTGTGTAATGCTTGAAGTTCTAAATGTAAACACTCAGTTTTGGGAAAACTGCTTTTCGTGTCCATGCTGCACACACTTGGAACATTTTACAACACAAACTAAAACCTATAGTAACACAATTGTACTTAAAGGTCAACTTAAAGGCGATGGGTTATGTCTGAGGAAAGAAAGCAGCCCTCAGGTTGTAAAGGTTCACAAACCCTGCCGTACAGGTTACAGGTAGGGGCGGGGGAGGGCTGAAGTCGTCAGGTTGGAGAGGGTTTGTCTGAGAGCCAGAGGAAGTGTGAAAATGAGTCTCACTGGAGAATGGGGGCTGTAACGAGGGGGAGGGGAGCATTGGAATTGTTAGTGGTTGGGGGCAGAAATTTGAAACTAAAAATTATGTACCTAAAAAAGTGCAAACAAGATATATGCTGTTTTCTAGAGGCAGAGATATTGTGAACAATGGCTTGCATATGAAAAAAATAAAACAAACAAACAAACAAAAAAGCCTTCCTGTTTGATTTGAATAATAGTGACATAGACATACAGTGGTGGAAAAAAGTTTTCGGACACCCTTAAAATTTTACACAATCTCAAATATTATCATGAAATATTTGTGGAAAAATCTTTTTGGTGTTTCAAAAGGTGTGGCTGCATTAGACAGATACAAACAAATACAAATTATATTTTTTTTGTTTATTGTTTACAAGGAAAACTAACAAAACTAAATTCTTGACAAATTCTTCTGACCACAGAATCTTCTTCCAGTTCCTGGCTGTCCAGTTCTTGTGTGCCTGGGCCCGACGACGCCGGGCTAGCCTCTGTCTCTCATTGATCAGGGGCTTCTTGATAGCCTTGTAGGACCTTAAGCCATGATCTAAAAGTCGGCCACGTACAGTGCGGGTGGAACACTGGACACCAGTTTGGTTTGACCACTGCTGCTGAAGCTCCTGTGATGTCATTGGGCGGTTTTGCCTGCACATGCGGATCAGGATGCGGTCATTTCTTGCTGAAGAAACCCCGGACGCCCAGATGTTTGTTTGTCTTCCAAGCTGTTGGTTCATCTGTATTTCTGCAGAGTGGATCCAACTGCTGAAGGACTGCATCTGCACTTCCTGGCTATCTGGCGGCAGCTGTGCCCTTCCTGGCTGAGAATCTTTATCTTCAGGCGTGTTTCCTGCGTTAGGTTCCTTGTTTTAGCCATTTTTGTGTCTGGAGAACTTTCAAATGTGCTGGCTTTATATAGACACGAAGCTTGGCAACAAAAATTGTGTCTTTTAATAAAAAGAACGACCTTCATCACTGGTACCAAAATGACCCAATACTCAAAATTTCTTATGTATTTTTATGGAACCAATCAATTTGAAGTTTTTAATGGCTTTTTTATGTATTTAGTATTTTGGCTGTGACTGCACTAAAAGAAATTGCACTTGAAGACCTAAGAGTGATTCTTAATGCAATATTTGACAGATGCATGGGGTGTCTGAAAACTTTTTTCCACCACAGTACCTAACTAGATTTAGTATCACTCTGCCCTAAGATATAACACTGGTGGCAGTTATTTTACTCTCAAATGAACAAATGAACAAACATCTTGAATGAAAAGCTTGGGAGGCCATTTCTAACAATATGCCAAACATTGGTTTCTATTTATTTATTAAACGTCTTAATGGCAACTTACATGTTTTACTATTTATTGGCTAATTTTCCAAGTTCCAAATGTAAACAAAATTTTGTAAAATTGCTTTTAGTTTCTGTGCTGCACACACATTTTACAACACAAACTAAAACCTATAGTAACGCAATTGTACCTACAGGTTCATTTAGATAGATAGATAGATAGATAGATAGATAGATAGATCTTTATTATTGTCCCGAGAAGGCAATTGGTATTGCAGCAAGTCATAAAGACAAAACAAAAGACAGGTCATAAGAACAAACGACATAATACATAATACAAGCGGTTATGAAGGTGATAGGGCACTGAATGTAGCAGCTGCAAACAGGCGAACAGACCCTCAACTGTAACAGCGCCTTGTCAACAAATGAAAATACTGAGGGAACAATAACTAATAAATATATAAACAAATAAATTAAGTAATTTTTTTTCTCCAGTAGGATAAAAAAAAATACACCACTAAAAACATCACAATCAGTAAAATTTCACTTCACGGGTTCACAGAAGAGCACTGCCACTGTAAAACAGCATAAAAAAGCAACATCACTACCATGAGCCCAGCTGCCTACCTATCACTTCCCCTGGCCTGAGTTAAGGAGATAGATAGCACTGGGGACAAATGAGTACTTATACACTATATTACCAAAAGTATTCGCTCACCCATTCAAATGATCAGAATCAGGTGTCCTAATCACTTGGCCTGGCCACAGGTGTATAAAATCAAGCACTCAGGCATGCAGACTGTGAAACAAGACATTTGTGAAAGAATGGGCCGCTCTCAGGAGCTCAGTGAATTCCAGCGTGGAACTGTCATAGGATGCCACCTGTGCAACAAATCCAGTCGTGAAATTTCCTCGCTCCTAAATATTCCACAGTCAACTGTCAGCTCTATTATAACAAAATGGAAGCGTTTGGGAACAACATCAACTCAGCCACGAAGTGGTAGGCCACGTAAAGTGACGGAGAGGGGTCAGCGGATGCTGAAGCGCATAGTGCAAAGAGGTCGCCGACTTTCTGCACAGTCAATTGCTACAGAGCTACAAACTTCATGTGACCTTCAGATTAGCCCAAGTACAGTACGCAGAGAGCTTCATGGAATGGGTTTCCATGGCCGAGCAGCTGCAGCCAAGCCACACATCACCAAGTGCAATGCAAAGCGTCGGATGCAATGGTGTAAAGCACGCCGCCACTGGCCTCTAGAGCAGTGGAGACGCGTTCTCTGGAGTGATGAATCACGCTTTTCCATCTGGCAATCTGATGGACGAGTCTGGGTTTGGAGGTTGCCAGGAGAACGGTACATTTCAGACTGCATTGTGCCGACTGTGAAATTTGGTGGAGGAGGAATTATGGTGTGGGGTTGTTTTTCAGGAGCTGGGCTTGGCCCCTTAGTTCCAGTGAAAGGAACTTTGAATGCTTCAGGATACCAAAACATTTTGGACAATTCCATGCTCCCAACCTTGTGGGAACAGTTTGGAGCGGGCCCCTTCCTCTTCCAACATGACTGTGCACCAGTGCACAAAGCAAGGTCCATAAAGACATGGATGACAGAGTCTGGTGTGGATGAACTTGACTGGCCTGCACAGAGTCCTGACCTGAACCCGATAGAACACCTTTGGGATGAATTAGAGCGGAGACTGAGAGCCAGGCCTTCTCGACCAACATCAGTGTGTGACCTCACCAATGCGCTTTTGGAAGAATGGTCAAAAATTCCTATAAACACTCTCCTCAACCTTGTGGACAGTCTTCCCAGAAGAGTTGAAGCTGTAATAGCTGCAAAAGGTGGACCGACATCATATTGAACTCTATGGGTTAGGAATGGGATGGCACTTCATAGTATGAGTAAAGGCAGGTGAGCGAATACTTTTGGTAATATAGTGTATCTGTTGCTCCTCGCTGAGGGAAACCTTAAATGTGAACCAGAAGGCAGTAACTGAAACTCAGAATGGAGGGGGTGTGTACTATGGTGTTAGCTTTTTTCAAAATGTGTCTGTCGTACAGGTCGGATCAGCTGCTTTGTGGAGCACCTATGATTTTGCCACTGGCTTTCACGATTTTGGAAAGTGCAGTTTTGTCATCAGCACTAAGATTGCCATACCAGCAGATCATAGAGAATGTCATGATAGACTTGATATAGAATTTATAAAATATACGCATCAGAGTGTTACAATTGGCCTTATAGTTCAATGTTTCTTGCATTATCCAATGTATTACATAGTTCAGGACAGCTTGACTGCTAAGCAGAGGAAAGACAAAGCAAAAGCTAGATGTACTTTCTCTATCTTGTTAGTTAGGTCTGTTGCATTAGATACACGCCCAGTCAACATTCACACACATAGCATCACACATTCCAGAAACAAGGCATGGACAGTGGTTGGCCTGTCCATGTCCGGGTAACTGGCCAGTTATTCTCGGTTGCGTTTAAGTCCAACCTATGTACGGGGCAGGCCCAAGCCCAAGAACATAAATGTGTATCATTTCCTGATATCGGGGCTCATTCTGACTGAGATCCTGTGGGAGCTCTGTCACACTGAGACCAGCGCTGCCTTGCTTTATATGTGACCATAATAAATATTGCATCAGAAAATTGAAGACTGACTCCGGTCTGTTCTTGGGCTTTCAACAAAAGAATCGGGAGCTAACAAGAGTCTTATCTACATTGAATTTTGCCATCTTGCGGAGGCAGTAGAGACATTGCTGGCCTTTTTTGCAAATAATTTCTGCGTTCAAATTAAATTTCAGCTTGTTATCAATCACACTGTCCAACTATTTGTAGGTTTCCACTATTTCCACTGCCACAAATGTTGTTCGTCAGTCAACAGCTACATTCAGTGTGTAAAACCCCCCAAAAACATTAAACAATATCACTGATCTTTACTTTTATGTCCCCTTGGATTGTCCCCACCTCCTCAATATTTCAAGCTCTAAAAGCCCTTAAGTTTCAATTTACTTTTTAGTAGTTTAAGTATTAGTTTTATTTATTTACTTTTTATTATACTGCAATATAGGGGTATTTGTCAGGGGCAAGATTGAGGAAGTTTAGAATAGGTATTACAGTACAAATAACACTTTGTGAAGGCAACTGCCTCACAGTCATGTTGACATCCTAGTCTCAATAAACACAAATACCAATTCCTCCTCATGGTTTTTGTGTGGACAAATTTGACCAAATTGGCAAAATATAGAACTAAAGACATTTTGTTTTTTTCTTTTTTGGTTTGTTCATTCAGATTATTTTGTAAGCACACAATATTATTTCAGTTTTCTTAATTTAAAGGTAGTTTTTTACTTTTATTTAACTAAAATGTTCATATATATATATATATATATATATATATATATATATATATATATATAGTACAGGCCAAAAGTTTGGACACACCTTCTCATTCAATGCGTTTTCTTTATTTTCATGACTATTTACATCGTAGATTCTCACTGAAGGCATCAAAACTATGAATGAACACATGTGGAGTTACGTACTTAACAAAAAAAGGTGAAATAACTGAAAACATGTTTTATATTCTAGGTTCTTCAAAATAGCCACCCTTTGCTCTGATTACTGCTTTGCACACTCTTGGCATTCTCTCGATGAGCTTCAAGAGGTAGTCACCTGAAATGGTTTTCACTTCACAGGTGTGCCTTATCAGGGTTAATTAGTGGAATTTCTTGCTTTATCAATGGGGTTGGGACCATCAGTTGTGTTGTGCAGAAGTCAGGTTACTACAAAGCTGACAGCCCTATTGGACAACTGTTAAAATTCATATTATGGCAAGAACCAATCAGCTAACTAAAGAAAAACGAGTGGCCATCATTACTTTAAGAAATGAAGGTCAGTCAGTCCGGAAAATTGCAAAAACTTTAAATGTGTCCCCAAGTGGAGTCACAAAAACCATCAAGCGCTACAACAAAACTGGCACACATGAGGACCGACCCAGGAAAGGAAGACCAAGAGTCACCTCTGCTTCTGAGGACAAGTTCATCCGAGTCACCAGCCTCAGAAATCGCAAGTTAACAGCAAATAGCTGCTAGGAAACCACTGCTAAGGAGAGGCAACAAGCAGAAGGGATTTGTTTGGGCCAAGAAACACAAGGAATGGACATTAGACCAGTGGAAATCTGTGCTTTGGTCTGATGAGTCCAAATTTGAGATCTTTGGTTCCAACCGCTGTGTCTTTGTGAGACGCAGAAAAGGTGAACGGATGGATTCCACATGCCTGGTTCCCACTGTGAAGCATGGAGGACGAGGTGTGATGGTGTGGGGGTGTTTTGCTGGTGACACTGTTGGGGATTTATTCAAAATTGAAGGCACACTGAACCAGCATGGCTACCACAGCATCCTGCAGCGACATGCCATCCCATCCGGTTGGCGTTTAGTTGGACGATCATTTATTTTTCAACAGGACAATGACCCCAAACACACCTCCAGGCTGTGTAAGGGCTATTTGACCAAGAAGGAGAGTGATGGAGTGCTGCAGCAGATGACCTGGCCTCCACAGTCACCGGACCTGAACCCAATCGAGATGGTTTGGGGTGAGCTGGACCGCAGAGTGAAGGCAAAGGGGCCAACAAGTGCTAAACACCTCTGGGAACCCCTTCAAGACTGTTGGAAAACCATTTCAGGTGACTACCTCTTGAAGCTCATCGAGAGAATGCCAAGAGTGTGCAAAGCAGTAATCAGAGCAAAGGGTGGCTATTTTGAAGAAACTAGAATATAAAACATGTTTTCAGTTATTTCACCTTTTTTTGTTAAGTACATAACTCCACGTGTTCATTCATAGTTTTGATGCCTTCAGTGAGAATCGATAGATAGATATTTTTTAAAAATCCAAACATTAAAAATAAGACTGAGGCTCAAAATAAGTGTGGGTATGGTCCCTTATAGCCTAGTACTTTAGTCTAGTAGTCAGTAAGGGTTACTGACATGTTTTGATAATATAATATTGACAACTGTTAACAACTGTTAACCCACTAATCTTGCTTCTCTTAGCGGTGTTGCAGTGTTTATGTATTCTGTGTCTGTATTAGGTAGTAAGTTAAAGGGCCAAACAGTTTATTTCCCTAACAGGCAGGCATGACAATATTAGTTTAATGTTTATGGTTTGAAAATGTATCAGTACTGAATACTTAACTGTTGTTAAACACTACTGAATTTATTACACTAAAATGTTTGACTTTGAATTAGCAGATAATGTAATATCATGCATACTCAGATTTTATAACAGATGTAGCACTTGCTTAGAGTTTTAATCTGAGGAGCTGATAGAAATGAAAATATTGGAGCTCTGTGTTACTGATACTGATACTCTGTGATACTAAAGGCTCTGGCAAAATCTTTAAAATCCTCTATTACCTTTCTGTTCAACTTTGTGACAGCTTACTGCCAATGATCACATCTTTTTCTGTCCTAATCACATACATGCAGGAGTGTGAGCGTCGCTCCATACCATCCAACAGGGCACCTGTGTCATTTTGTTCAGGCAAAGAGGGGACTCAGTAATTATTTACTGGGAATTTACTGGAAGTTGGAAATCCTGAGTTCTGACTTAAAACCAAATGTTCAATGTTTTAGTGTGCTTCTCTTAGCAGTGTTGCAGTGTTTATGTATTCGGTGTCTGTATTAGGTAGTAAGCTAAAGGGCCAAACAGTTTATTTCCCTAACAGGCAGGCATGACAATATCAGTTTAATGTTTATGGTTTGAAAATGTATCAGTACTGAATACTTAACTGTTGTTAAAAACTACTGAATTTATTACACTAAAATGTTTGACTTTGACTTTTTCTTTTTTAATCATATGCAAAAACAGATTTACTTGTATTTCTATTTGCAAACAATGGCATATCCTCTAAAAGCTCTGTGGCAAAATATTTATCACCCTCTATAGAGCAGGGAAAACTATCTTTAGAAAACCAAAAACATATCAAACAGTAACAATGCTGTTTTTTGTTCAACTTTGTGACAGCTTACTGCCAATGATAATATCTTTTTCTGTCCTAATTACATACATGCAGGAGTGTGAGCGTCGCTCCATACCATCTAACAGGGCACCTGTGTCATTTTGTTCAGGCAAAGAGGGGACTCAGTAATTATTTACAGTTTATCACAAAGTTTAAAACAAAGAACTACTGTATAATGGTGAAAATCAAAGTGTTTAAAAGTGCATAGTAAAATTATCATGACCAAGAGGATGAGAAAAGTTGCCTTACCTTAAGACTACTGCAATTTAAGGAACTTCTCCATGCTTTTTACTACTAGGAAGTTGGAAATCCTGAGTTAAACACTACTGAATTTATTACACTAAAATGTTTGACTTTGAATTAGCAGATAATGTAATATCACGCATACTCTGATTTTATAACAGATGTAGCACTTGCTTAGAGTTTTAATCTGAGGAGCTGATAGAAATGAAAATATTGGAGCTCTGTGTTACTGATACTGATACTCTGTGATACTAAGGGCTCTGGCAAAATCTTTAAAATCCTCTATTACCTTTCTGTTCAACTTTGTGACAGCTTACTGCCAATGATAATATCTTTTTCTGTCCTAATCACATACATGCAGGAGTGTGAGCGTCGCTCCATACCATCCAACAGGGCACCTGTGTCATTTTGTTCAGGCAAAGAGGGGACTCAGTAATTAGTTACTGGGAATTTACTGGAAGTTGGAAATCCTGAGTTCTGACTTAAACCCAATCACAGTTTTCTCAAGTTGAGAAAACTGTGATTATCATATGCAAAAACAGATTTACCTGTATTTCTATTTTCAAACAATGGCATATCCTCTAAACGCTCTGTGGCAAAATAGTGTTTATGTATTGTGTGTCTCTATTAGGTAGTAAGTTAAAGGGCCAAACAGTTTATTTCCCTAACAGGCAACCCTTCTCATTCCATGTAAAATTGTTGTTCTCTGTCAAACCCTTAATATCGATATCCAAATTAGGTACTAAAGGATTTTAGTTTCTTTATACTTACATACTGTAAGTCATGATAGGTGGTTTTCACAATACATCCCACATTTCAGAAAAGCAACAATGACAACATTACTGGTGCAACTTTGCTGAAAAATAACACCACAGATTGGATTATGTTTAGTTTAGATTATTTTGTCTTAAGAATTACCCATGTTACTTATTTATTTTTTCCTAACTCATGTTGGAGTGTGGCTGTCGCTCCATGCTATCCAAGAGGGAACTCCTGTCAGTGTTTCCCAGCCAACAGGGGACCTCTGTCATTCCAAACAGTAGAAGTACCTTTTTTTTCTGTAATGTGCCTCAAAAAACATAACACATCATATTTGAACAACAATTATCTAGTTAAGATTGTAATTTTACTTATTCATTTTGCTTATTTTTTCTTTTCATCCATGCTGGAGTGTGAAGGTCGCTGCATGCTATCTAAGAGGGGACTCCTGTCAGTATTTACCAGCCAACAGGGAACTTCTGTCATCACAGTTTTAGAAGTCTAGTCAAAGTCTGATAATAAATTGTTTTTTTAGCCGTTAGTCAAAAATGAAATCATTTAAATTTTAATTTAATTTCATTCTGGTTGTTTTTCTTTCTTTCTTTCTTTCTTTCTTTCTTTCTTTCTTTCTTTCTTTCTTTTTCTTTCTTTCTTTCTTTTTAAGTACTTATTACTCCCTTGCTCCCTTGCTGGTTATTTTTGTTAGATTTTTCTCACAGAGAAATGTTTAAATAATGATAACATTTAAGTTAAATCACCCATTCTTGAAAGAAACCAAGAAAGTCTTTGTGGTAAACGAGCTCTCATTAGGAGTGTGAATGGGTACAGACAGCTCCACTGCCTTATATGGAGGTCCCCTGTTAGATAGGTACACCTCACTCAAGGATCCAGGTCCCCTCTTGGCAATTTCTTTAAAAAAAAATTAAAAGTCACATTTGAAGTAACATTATGGTAAAAGACCTTAAAAGAAAATTTTCTATTCTATTTTTGTTTTATTAAAATGACCAGAAATAGAGGTCCCCTCTTGGTCAGTCTGGGCTGATAGTCCCCTGTTGGTAAGATAAACGTGTATGTGTGTGTGTGTGTGTGTGTGTGTGTGTCTGTCTGACCGTGCCTTCTATACTTTGGCTGGATTTCTAATGGCAAAAGTAGGCATGAGGCGCAGTGTGTCACCAAGTGTGTGTGTGTGTGTGTGTGTGTGTGTGTGTATGTGTGTGGTTCAGTTATGTGTGTCTTTTCAATGTGTGACAGAGCGTAAAAGAGAAACACTGCTGCAGTGTGACACTGACTGCCAGTATAGTACCATTAGCACCAATTGCGTGAAAACTTAGGCACATTTGTGTGTGTGTGTGTGTGTGTGTGTGTGTGTCTGTTGGTGTGTGCGAGTGTGTAAAGTGCCAGTATGTGTCCTGCTGTGCAGAAACTGGGCACCATCGAGAGATACTAAAGTCCTTTCAAAGATTTCCTGCTGAGACAGAAATTACTGCCCACAAACACACACACACACACACACACACACACACACACACACACAGGTGCCCTTTAAGTCACAAAACAATGCTATCAGGAGCCAACTTGTTAGCCACTCACTTCAAGGTGAGAGGGTTATATGTACATTCATGGGTGTGTGAGCGTGTCCTTAGAGATGTGGTGCATTGTGATTGTGTGTATGTATGCAAATGAGAGAGGGAGAGAGAGAGAGAGAGAGAGAGAGAGAGAGAGAGAGAGAGAGAGAGAGAGAGAGTTGAGCAGTGATTTAAAACTGGAAACTAGTTCTTGAGAAGAACTACATGCTCTGTCTCCCTAATGAGTGCTGATTGGTAATTAAAACCAAGAGGCAATAAAAGCAAAGTCGTGTTGGTGGTGCATTTACACTCTCTTTCTTTCCTGCTCTCTTTTCTTTCTCTCTGTTTATCTCCCTCACACAGTTCTTCCCTCCCTCCCACACTCTCCATTTGGGATGACAAACTGCATTTGTATGTGTGTTTGAACCACAGGACCTGAATGGAGTACAACCATCTTTCCCAGCAAGGCCCAAAGAAGCGGGAAGATGCCTAGCCTTGAGGCCAAAGTTAACTAACACTCTTCTTTCCCATTCAAATCAACACAGTTGGAATTGCAGCCATTGCTATGTGTATTGTTGCCATGGTGCTGGGTTAGTTCTCTTATGAACCGACTTGAGGCCATTCACGACTCGCTGATGGGAGAGGTTTTGCAGCAGGGCCCAAAGAAGCAGGAAGATGTCTGGCCCTTCAAACTGGTGTCCACTATCTGTCTAAAACTAACACTTTTCTTCTCCACTAAAGTTCAGCTAAACTACGACAGTGTTGCATTTAAGGAGTCATATTAAATAAAAGGTAGATGTGATGATGCTGACCAGGTAGGTTTACTGGGATGCAGAGATTCAGATGTTCACAATTCTTTTAGTAATATCTGCATTCAGGCTGTAGCACAGCTAAGGTTCATTGGAGATTTTCATCCATCATTTCTGTTGCTGTTGTTGCCAAATCTGATTTATGGTGGTATTTTAACATCATGTCACTGAGTTGGAACACCTAGTTGTCTTTGAACACAACATTACAAAGACAAGGGGGATACTTCTGTTATTTGGACATACTGTAGTTTAGATGTAAAAATTCTGCCGTCATCCAGAAAATGGTACTTTGCATGCACCTTTAGTAAAAAAAAAATCTTAGTATCCTTAACCCAAACATACATAACTTCAGCCTGTTTAGTTCTGACTATCACTGTGGGTTTTTTTTTTTGGTTTTTTTTTAATAATGTGTTTGTCACTGTAATGGGGAAACTATTTCTACAACTGTGATTTCTGTCATGTGACCTCATCATGTGACTCAGTAACATGCCATTTGAATTGTTGGGTGTGATTTCTTGCACTGAAGATCAATGTCTCCTAGGAATCGAAACATTTGCGCTGCATCTGAGCACGCTTCACTTTTTCATAAAACATGAAAATCAGTCCATAAGCTTGCCATAGTGGAGGTCAGCGGAGGATTCGAAATCCCTTGTAGCCAAACATTTTATTGAAACCAGCCTCACTATCCCTGGTGTAGCTATAGGTGTAGAGGAAGAGGGGGTGACATCAATAAGAAAAGACAAGTAATTTTGTGTTGTGAGTGAACAGCTTAATCAGGAGATTTATGTTGGTGTTCTTTCATGGTCTGTGGAGCCGACGTTATTTCTTCATTTGGATGAATTGTGTGTATTACATAATTGGTTGTAAACACACTGACTGATAACAGAAACCTGTTGGTGATTAATCATCTTGGATCACTTTATATACCACCTGGATCTCCAGATTTTTCTGTTTGGCTTTGAGAATATCAGGACATGGCTGAAACATGCCCACCAGGAAGTCATTATGAAAAGAATGGTTACATTCCCCGCTCTGTCTTTCTATATTTTGGATACAAATGCAGCTTTTGTGCTGCTTTTGACTGAAAACTGTTCATTTGATCATTGATTTTTTGTGCTGAGCCAGGTTGGCTAGCTAACGCTGCTTTGTAAACACATCTGAGCTAGAGCTGCTTTCTGAAAACAACCTGTTGGCTAGTTAGTTGGTGAGCAAAGCTAAAAATCTATCAGTTTGTTGGCCTGTTCCAAGATTAAACGAGCAAGACACCTCAGTTTTCTTCTGCTGCAAAATTGTCTTCAAAACATGCGGATCCAGGATTTTTATTATCTAAATCAACTCTCATCTACCAAAGTAGAGTGAACACTGTGGAACTGTAGGTGTTCACCTCCATTTCCTCAGACAGAAAATTTTAATTTCTGTTCACTGCCTTTATTGGACTATGGACTGTATCAGAGCAGCCATTTTGACATGAAATTGCAGGGTAAACACAGGTGTTGATTTTAATTTTGGTTCTGTTCCATTTAGGTTTAACAAACCTTGCCAGTGAACCTGCAAGCACAATAACACAACACTGGCGCTGTTAGTCCTGAATGGAACAGAATGTTAATTAACGGTATTAATAACACCAGCGTTTACACTTACTGTTACTGTGGAAAGAGTCTGTAATACCTCTTTCTAACAAATATCTAGGTTCAAGTTTGCTAATTGCTTGATGGTGTAGTAACATTTTTATATCAACTTTTTTTAAGGTTTTTTTTTTTTTCTTCTTCTAAGGTTAGAAATATAACCCTAACCCTAACTCTCAGGAGCAGCTCGGACAGCTGCCGTCTGATCTGAGCTCACCAGGCAACCAATGAGATAATTTGTCCTGCCCTGGTGGTGAGCAACGCAGCTGGTGTGCCATTCCAAATGAAATCAACTCCTGTCCAACTCACCTCAAGAGGTTGGCCTGTTAACCCTTTCAAACACAAAATCAACACTGCTTCAACCCAGGCTCAGCCCTCAGTGTGAGAGGGGTGGGAGTATCACAAGTCAGATGTAATGCTGACCACAAACCTTTGCCCAAATATGGAATTTCGGGTCCAACAAATTTTCCCCATGATGAAAATCCATGTTTACATCGTCATCCTAGTCACAGTCTGTGATTTAAGTTGGTGTTGCAAACTTGGATGTTTTTATCTGCATGTTTCTTTCTTTCACGCAACCGGATTTTATTGAATTCTGCTGCCACTGTCCAACCACATGAATTAGTTTGCCGACAAAAAGCAAGCTACACTGCATATTATACACACATGGCTGTACTGTTACTGGTTTTCTCCCGATATATATATATGACTAGAATCATTTTAGCTTGCTGCTGAGTCTTACCTAGTCAACTATCTACCATGTGTGTGTCTTTGTCTGATCCGTTGTCTTTGTTTAAGGATGAAAAAACTATTAAGGAGAGGAGAGGCACTACATCTCCATCCATGCGCAATGGGTCATCGTGGACAGCTAACCATTTAGCTGTTTGCACTTTTTTTTTTTTTTTATCTTGAATTCTCATAAAGGTCTCAAAATGTCTCAAAAACGTACATTTCATCAGTTCCTTTGCTGGATCTTGATCATTGATATTAGCCTGTAGTTTAGAGTACAGTGGCATAATTATGGAAATTGCTCGGATGTAATTTGAATACAGCTCTCGTGGTTCCATTGAGATAATACACTCTAAAAATGTAATTCTTTCATCACTGTAGATAAAAGTAGACTGCATGTGCTATTGGTGCATCTTTTATTCTTTGATTTTACTTTTGAAGTCAGTGAAGAAAATGGACAGAAGCTACAGAAGAATACATCCCCTGTGGCCTGCAAGAACAAGTTAACGTGACGTGCACTAACAACGTTTGAGGCGATGTGACTTGTTAATAGGGAGTGACAACTGGGACCAGACGTGTAAACTTAACTGTTTGAGCGTGTCTATTTGTTAGGCACTAAAAAAAACACGTGGCCCGGAGATTAAGTTTTCTCAAAGGTTCCTTCAAATCTGAAATGCCGAGACAGAACAAAATTAAGCACCACTTAACCACATACAAAGCATCTATTTCCCTGTTGTCATTTGATTTTCTGTCCCATACATTCAATATATTAACGTAAACAGTAATTTAGTAGCCTGTGGAAGAGTCTTCACTTCCAGTTTCTTTGAGAATTGGATGTCAGAATGAATTCCACTCATTACCATATGAAGAAAACTCCTCTCTGAAGTGAATTAGGTGCAAATTGACACCAACCTTTATATCAATGTAAATTTTATCTACAGGGATATGCTTTGCTTCAATGTGCCCTTCTCCCTCGCACTCATTCTCACTTCCTGCCTCTCCTGCTTGCCCTTCTCTTATCCTCTGCTTCCTCCGCAGAATGGCAAATGGAAGATTTTTTTTTTTGGATTTCCAATTTTTTTACCTCCCTGCCCTCAAAAGCCATTGACAGACAAAAAGTAAAGCTAGCGCCATGATAATGATTCTGTCATATGGGGCCACGGCTGGCTTGTCTAGTCATGTCTCGGGCAGATAAGAGCTTTGTGTTTCTGTTGTTTCTCAGAGTTTCCAAGGTCACAGCTACACAGAATGGAGACGGCAGCTTTTGTCCTGCGACTGAGAGTCAGCGGGTAAACAAAACAGGGAAACTCAGGCAAGGTGGGACGGGGTGTTGTCCCCTTCTCTCAGTTTCGGTAACAACCTCCCTTTCGCTTTTGAACATTCTTTCAGTTTCCTTACCCCGTCCCTTTTCCACCGGTCTCTCATCTCTTATTCTCTCTTTGCTTTCAAACCTCCACATCATCTCTTTCACCACCTCATTCTCCATCTCTCTGTACTCTCCTCCACTGTGTAAACAATTTTTCAGATGGTGGTTGTGTGTGTGTGTGTGTGTGTGTGTGTGTGTGTGTGTGTGTGTGTGTGTGTTAGTTCTCTGGAAACTCGCCGCAAATAAAGGGATAGGGTAGAGAGGCACAACTGGCTGGGGCTTAGCTTACTTTACATAATTGTTGCCTATAAATGCGTTTCCAACGTCAGGGTTTTAAGCGCCTGATATGCTTAACAAGGACAGAAAGAGGGCTGACGCTGTCGCAAGCCATCCGCACAGAGAGGCAGAGTGAGAGAGAGAGAAGGATGGAGGGAGGAGAAAACAAAGGGAAATGAGGGAGGAAGGAGAGAGCTAGGGCAAAAGAAAAAGAGGGAGGAAGAGAGAGAGAGGAAAAAGAACAGAGTCACCAAAGTAGAAAAGAGGTATTTGTACAGTGCACTGTACAGTACAGTACAGTATACACATGAATGACTCAATCAAAAGCCAATTCCTGAGTGTCAGTTGCTATGGGATACAGGCTTTTGGGTGCTGTGAGTTGTCTGTTATTCTAAGGCGAATTAAAGTGTTAAGAACTGCACACTGCATTCCTGCAGAAGCATTTTGGGGCTATATTAACACCAGCAAGCTTTAATGATTGCTTTTATCACCGTGCATGGTCCTTAGCACTTCTATTCTATTTCATGGATCGATGACCTTCACCGTATTAGGATGTGTGTTCTCAGTCTTTTGAATTGTCATTAATGTAAGTCAAATAGTGACCAAAACTTAATGAAATATGGACTGTGTTGTTTATATGTGGTTTGTATAAAAGTGTGTGGATGCATAACCTTCTGGTTTGTAGAAATAATTAAATAGTAAATCAGACTAAGAACCTGGTGTTGTTCTGAAAACTTTCTTTTAATGGGATAGGGAACTAAAATATGTATTTTTCATTTAAAAAATGTTTCATTGTCATCACTGGGTCTAGAAGACATCATGAAACTGAAAATAATAAGTCAGTTGATGCAGAGAAACCTGTTGGTTGATTTGGTTGGTTGACTACTGACCAAGCAGCAGGTTTGCAGGGTTTTACAAGCTACAGTCACACGTGCGGCATTTAGCACGGCATTTGATTTTACGCTCTTCCTGGATATAAACTAACCATTTTACAGAGGATTATTTTGCTGATGTAACACTCTCAGAGGAGGTGAGAGTCCAGACAATATTATTGCCCTACAAGGAGAACAAAGGCCCAACAGCACTGCTGGATTGGGTTGCTGTAGAAAATGCAGACCCTAAAAATTAGTTGAATTACTATGTTTCATTTCTAGGAAATGTTGATGGATGATGAGAAAATTATTCAAGAATAACACTACATGAGAAAATCAACTGTTTTTGCTGGGCCGACTATCCCTTAAACACCGCTGACTTGGTGCATTTCCTGCCTTTTCAATTGGTTCTTTTTCTGCACCATAGATACTCTTCATATCAATGTGTGAGTGTGGTGCAACAGACTTTTCTAAAGTGTTGTTTTTTCCACCACAAAGAGTTATGCTAGTCTGCAAGTCTAAAGAACTGTGCTGCGGGTACTATGGAACCCTTTTTGAGGCTAAATGTCTTCAGGTGCTTGCAGAGTGTATTTATGCACGTCTGTAAAAGCCCCACTGGCACATCATCAATTTATAATCTCCTATCACTGTTTTTGTGCATGAGCGCACATGAACGTGTGTGCTGTTGGCTGTGTCTGTGTATGTGTGCGTTTGCATGTGCACCACGGGGTATGAACCTGATATGAACCCTAGCTGAGAAACAATCAAGTGCAAAGTATAGGCTAATCTCTCATATCTGTTTGTATGTTTTGTAGATGTACGTGTGCATACGTAAATTCTTGTTTATTTTCTTATGTGAATATTTGTGTGTGTGTGTGTATTTGTATTTGCATGTTTTCACTGTAGCAATACAATAAACTAGAAAATGATTCAAATGGAAAAACAATATTCCTCCCATATCACTTCTTTCATAAACCCTACTTTTTGGAAACGTAATGGTAAACTCAGCTTTTTCTGAACTTACAATCCCTAATATGAGCTTTAATGCTGCATTAATCCCGATAGTGCTCCTCCCGGCTTTGTTTCTAGTGCACACTCCTCTAAGCTTTGCCAGGAACCCTTTGGTCTAGGACACATGTCAAACCATGTCAAACACTGATGACTTCACCTTCAAGCAGAGAGAAGAGACTAATCAGTGAAATCCCCTGGTGGACTTTTTGGTTGGAAGAAAAACCTGCAGCCTCTTTGCCCTCCATGGCACATGGTTCGACACATGTGGTCTAGGCTGTGTCTTACACCTGCCCTACGTTCCAATACACATACTACCATACCATTTACTATGCAAAAAACAGATTTAGTATGTCCCAATACATAGTATGTCAGATGTAGTATGCCAAGAGTACCAGTCAGATTTCGCAGTATGCCTGGTGTCCCCTTTTGCAGAAAAATGTGGGAGTATCTTCATGATTTTCTTGTGATCATTTTCCTTCTGGATGCCTAGTTCTTTGTTCTCATGTTCCAAGTAGCTCGTCCAATGTATTAACTTTCGATAATTATGAGGAAGTAATGTGTTTGAAAATTATATCAGACAATTAGACTGAGCAACAAAACGACACGATTAAAGTATAGGCACAATCAATAAACATTCATTTATGCAAGATTAATGACAGCATAGGATAATAAAACTTAATTTCTTTCAATCTATACTAACTAGAGTATAAAAAAGTTATTGCATAAAAGCTATGATGCCAGTTATTGACATACAGGGCAAAAAATATATATATCCTCGTATTGGACACTTAATCGACCTATGGACATAATTCACCTTAACATCCAAATGTATAGTTATGTGTCTTTTTGTGTTGACTCACTTACAGACTCCAGTGCGTAGCCATGATAATGCAGTGGCATTATGGGTAACACTGGTGATAAAGCAGCGGCTTCTTGTTGAGCTGCGTCTTGCAGCTACATGTCTTCAGCAGCGACATGATGTTCAACCAGTTGGTTAATGCAGCAATAAATGACATGCACGAGTTTGTGTAGTTAAAGAGTGAAGTGGCTGGATTTCTATATCTACCTTCTAGTGTTTGTTAGACTTGGATTTTTAGTTTTAAAGACATTTTTGTTCGCTATTTGGGTGTAATTTTTATTCTACTAGTAGTTTTACTGCAGTTAAAGCATTTCAGTCATTATTCGACAACCATGATTTTGTTCTTGTCCCAAGGTTTTTTGAGCAACATGATCCCAAGTCACCAGACATCTGTGAAGTAATGTAGACATGGACATTTAATGTATTCATTCATTCATTTTGAGAGCTGCTTTGCTGTCAGAGATATTTATCCTTTAACTTTGACCCTATAATGTTGACAATGTCCTTTGGCCATCATGAATGTGACTCTGAACTGTCTGGATTATGTTTTTTAAAAAAAATTCAATTAACAGCCTTATTTTATACATGAAACTGACCTTTGACCTAAAGCTTATGTATGTTCTAGACCTCCAGTAACTAAAATAATGCTACTATCATATTCCTTGTTCCTTTTCACCAATTTTGCCCAAATAATTATGCTAATTAAGAATAAGATGGTGTTAAGGAGGTCGAAATTGAGTGCTCCACAAAATTTAAAAAGAGTTGAATAAGGGAAATCTGTGCCAATCTTTTTTTTTTTAGTTATTTCTATAGAAAAGGCAAAGGGGTCGTTGATGCTAAGCTATTCATCTTGGATTCCATCCACAAACATCTGGAGGCCCCCAACAACATTGCCAGGCTCCTGTTTGCTGACTTCTCAGCGTTTAACACCCTGCAGCCTCACATCCTTGCTGAGAAGCTGACATCCTGCTTTCATCTGGACCACCAGCTCACCCAGTGGATTTTGGACTTTCTCACCAGCAGGTCACAAAGAGTGCTGGTTAACACCTTCTCCAACATCCTCCACACTTCTACTGGCTCCCCGCAGGGCTGTGTCCTGTCGCCCCTGCTTTACATCTTATACACTGATGACTGCAGGTCCTCTCAGCCAAATTGTCTTCTGGTGAAATTCGCAGACGATACAGTCTTGCTGTCTCTGCTTTCAGTTCCGACATTTCGTCATGGCTCTGCTTTGCAGGAGTTTGTCACATGGTGTGAAGACTCCTGTCTTGAACTTTATGCCGAAAAGACAAAGGAGCTGATAGTGACTTTTTCCAACAGGCAGACAGTCAGCTGAATCAGTCACTTCCATCATCCAGGGGAAGCAGGTAGAGGTTGTGGAAGAGTACAGATATCTAGGCACAATCTATGACAGTCTCCTAAGGTTTCCTCCAACACTGAGGAAATCCTCAGGAAATGTCACCAGAGACGGCACTTACTCAGGAAACTAAGATCTTTTGATGTTCAAAGTGTTCAAAGAGTTCTCATGACCTTTTACCACTCTTTCATTGAGAGTGTACTCACTTTTTCATTCACCTGCTGGTTCCATTCAGTTAGCCTGCAGAATCAGACCTGTTTGACCAGCATCACGAAAGTCTGCTCCAAAATCATTGGACTTCCTGTCAGAGCTCTATCCTCTCTGTGTGACCAACAAACTACCAAAATCTCTCACAGGATTCTATAGGACCCTCAACATATTCTGTATCCTGCCTTTGAATGGCTCCCATCATGATGCAGACTGCGCTGTTCCAACTGCAGGACACAGAGGAGGAGAGCCACCTTTGCCCCCACAGCTGTCCGGCTTCTAAACTCTGACCCCTCCCTGGCCCATCCCAACCCCTCCCAGTCCCTCTTGTCACTGACCCCACTCCCTCCATGGTCAGCTATAACTTACTGCACTGTGCACTTTATCAGTGATTAAGTAGGCTACTTGGGACTCTAGTCTACTTTTGCACTTTAAGAAAACTGCGCTTTTATAATGCACTTGCACTTTGCTATTTGTTTTTTATTTGTTTTTTGTCTGTTTTTTGTTGTCTATCTCTTTGATGTGTGCTTCTCCTGTGCCTTTTAAATCGCCCCTAGGGGATAAATAAAGTGGTTTGAATTTAATTGAATTGAATTGGATTGAACTGTGTTTGTGCTCATTTCTATGCATAAACAGAACATTTCCACATACCAACCTAATGAAACTGTATGAATCTAAACATGTCAAGGCCATGGGTATGGATCTGATAGCATTCAGTAATGTTTCTTTTTACATTGAGCCAGTTTTTGTTGCGATGCTAATGGACACTATGCAAAATCTGCACTCTGTAATGGATGCATTTAAAGTATTGCCAAGTACAAGACTTTAGTTAAAAACTAATAAGTAAGACTCTTGGGGATAAGATTCTTGCTGTCACACACAACCATAAAATATCTCTGGGGTGGATAAAGCTGTTGATCGATACCATTAACAACTGCAGTGCCAGCTGCTGAGACTTGTGGCTTTCAAAACTCCCCACCCACTGGCATTCCAACACAATTGTTTCCATTCCTTGGTTGCTGACAGACTAAAGAGAATCTTTAATAATGAGAGTGAAAGTACTTTGAACCTTGGTGAATGCCAGCAAGTACATGGTCTGGTGGCATGGTTATAAAAAGAGAGCTGCTTTTGCTGCCACTTCCATTGGCAAAGCCAACATCAGTATCACTGCTGTCACACTCCTGCTGCCTCCACCTCTCGCTGCAGCACCTCCACAGAAGGGGGGAATTGATCAAGTGTCAGGCATGGAGGAGGGCCCAGCGGATCAAGAGCTGCCAGAGGAGGCCGTAGAATTGGACCCCATCCACCATCCTGTCTTAAAATCCCCTTAGGCCCTTGGTGGCCACAGTGTGTATCCTCTTCCATCCTGTGCTGGCTGCTTCGCCTGTCTACTGTAAGCCCTATCGTCTGTCCGTGCCCCCACCACAGCTCCTCCTCTGGCGCCAGGCCTTGTTCAAATCCCAGCTGCTGCCTTGCTCTTGGCCCAGGGTCCAGTCCAGATAAGAGGATTCCCTCCCCCCCTGCAGTGCTTCCTGCCTCCAAATGCTGACAGTGCTGGGGTTAGGTTGTCAAATGTAGTTTCACAATAGTGTCATGTCCAGTCAGAGAATGTAATTTTCCTCCCTGAGTTTCCTCTCTTTCCGCTCCTGCTATGCCGCTGCCTGAGAGTTCATACAGCAACAGAAGCGGATCAGCAATAGAGACTAAAAAAGAGAGACAAAAAAGAGAGAAAAGAAAAAAGAGAGAGATAAACAAATCCCCCATAAAAACAAAGGTAGTGTAAGATACATAGAATAAAATACAACAAATTTAGTGCAAAATAAAGATAATAAAAGCAAGGAGGAGAAAATAACAATAAAACGCATAAAAAGAGGATAAAATTGTGACTGGAAGCACAAAACATTCAGTGAAATCAAATAAAATAAGAACACTAAGAAAAAGCTAGTCTGAAAAGGTACATTCCTCTGGGAAGCTGTTCCGATAGCTAGGAGCACAGACTCTCAATGCTGCCTCAGCAAAGATTTTTGTTCTGCACTTTGGAAGATTTAAACATCTCTTAAGACCTGAGGGGCCTTCCTGGTTCATAAATTGAAGGCATCTCTGACATGTAACTCGGTCCAAGGCCATACAGTGCTTTATGAACTAGTAAAAGAATTTAAAAATCAATATGAAAGCAAACAGATAACCAGTGTAGGAACTCCATCTGATCCTTATGAGCACAAAAAAAATATATATTTTTGGGATGGACCAGATAGAAGAGTATCACAAAAGTTGAGTCTACTGGTTATAAAGGTGTACTTTGATCTCTCTGTATTGCTTTGACCAAGAAAGGGACACTTGTAGATGACTTTTAGTTCAGAGTCAAACATGATACATAGTTTCTTATTTGCTGGCTAGTGGTATAAGTGAATGTACCTTAGCAGCAACTTTGTTTTCCTGAGCCTTTGTATCAGCATCCAAAGATTAATGTTTATCTTGGTTCAGTTTTGGGACATGCTGCAATTAATGTCTTTAATATGTTTAAAAAGGGCTTCAGCTAGCTTTGTGTCATGAGGGGACACACCAACAAACAGACATGTGTCATCAGTGTATATGAAAGGAAATGCCATGTCTCCTGATGACCAAGGGGAACCACATAAAGACTGAAAAGTAATGAACCCCAAGGTGGAACCTTGTGAGATACCACAGTTTATCTCTGACATTTTAGAAAAAAATACCCATCTACAAGCACATATTTATATTGGATAGATGTGAGGTTAATCAATTGAGCACAGACCCAAATGGACCAAAATATTTTTGTTTTTTTTTTTGTTTGATACACTATATCAGATTAAGCACTCAGATCCAGTAACATAAGAACTGAAGGCCTATAATTGGCATCCGAGTTAGCTCAGATGTCATTTATGACTTTCAATGTTAGTCTGAAATGACTAGGTACTGAGAGGTCTTAACTGCTAACAGTTGCTGTGTTGATTGCCATGGGGAAGACATCTGGCTGCAGTGAATGAATTGCATTAGGGTTTTGTCCAACAAATAATTTTAAATATATACCTTGTAAGTATAAGGAATATGATCAAGGGGAGAAGTTCAGGGTCTGGAAAAGTATGAAAATGCATGGAAAATGTATCTTGATCATCTCCAGGTCTTGATAAATATGGAAAAGACACAAACAGCATATTTTGGTTTTGTTCATGTTTGGAGCAGGCAATGGAGTATGTTTTCCACCAAGTGGGTGGGGTTAAGCGATTCAAACAACTGTCCTTTTGTTACATAGTACATAGACATCTTCTTATGTGTGTGTGTGTGTGTGTGTGTGTGTGTGTGTGTGCATCCAAAGCCTTTTAGTAAATAATAGGCTCTATAATCTGCTGTTGATGGAGCCATATGCCTCACTGCCAATGTTTCTATTTGCTCTGATATGCCATAGTAGAACAGTCAAGAAACAGCTGGAGACAAATGTCTATCTATTACACATACAGACCTCCCCTAATAAATTTGGCAACAACTTCAGTCACCAATTTTCATGCATCTTGTTTAATTATAAAGGTTTGAAATTTCTGTATGATGTAGATTACTGTGAATAAAATTGAATTATTTAGTTAGTTAGTTAGTTAGTCAGGGTTAACAAGGTTAACTAAACAATCATGTCAGTGGTGTTAAAAGGTATTCTTGGATTTTTTTTTGCGTGTTTATTAGGTTAGAAAAATAGAGATGTCTAGATGCTTTCCTGTCCTAAGTGTACATTTTTAATTTATCTCAGAGGATATCATGGTGTACCTGTGGTTTTGTTTTCCTCCATCTGCGTCCAGCAACCCTGCAGTCTTTTTAATGCAAAGGTATCACATCTTTTTAATGCAAAGGTATCAGCCTTAGTGTGAATAGAGGCTGGCCCTCACCTTTTCCTCTTTGATCGTGTGGGTTAAGGTCAAGTTTGGGTGGCTTGCCTCAATGAGTGTCACTGATCAGTCTGAGCCCATCCAGATTCAAAAAGAGACAGTCTGTGATGCTGAGTAATCAAGTCAGGCTGGATAATGAGCATTACTTCATAAGATCCCTATTAATTTATTTTGGCAAGACTCCTGGGGCCGGATTCTCTAAAAAGTTCTTACTAATAATCTTAAGACGTTTCGTAAGAGGAAAACATCAGAAGTTCATAAGAATGTTCTCAAGTGCTATTCCCCATTATTTTCTTAAGAACTACACATTATCTTGCGAACTTCTTGATTTTTTCCACTTGCAAACTTCACAACTATCTACCCAGGAAGGGCCAGGGGATCCATCCGGTCTCTCAGAGGTCTTTCTGGATTGCCCTCTCTAGCTGCAACCCACCCACAGCAGCACTTTGATTTGATGTTATAAAAGTGTTTTCTCAAAAAATGAGATACATACTTTGTATTAGACAGTGATGATATTACTAACCTATTAGTTAATAGAATCTAAATATAATTGACACTTGAGTGGTGATTGGTGGCTAAACAAAATGTCCTGATATAGACTCAGAAACAATAGCCTATATGTGTCTAAATACTGGCTTAGATATTAGGCTGAATTAAAGTTTAGATAACGATTATCTCTGTTAGCTTATACAATGTAAGTAACGTCTTAAGAAAAAAACATAAGAATAAAGTTGCGAGCATTCTTAAGATCTTTTGTTTGGGTTCTTAAGATATTTTGTTTGTGAATTCAAAAATATCTTAAGATTCTTCTTAAACCCAAATATAAGAAAAAAGTGGAACTTAAGAGGAAATTTAATCGTAAGAACCTGTAGAGAATCCGGCCCCTGGTCATAGGTCCACTAAATGGAGTAATTTTAAGGTTCCTAATTTTTGACCCCCAACAACATTCTGTTGAGTTTAGTTGTAATATCTGAAATTATGGGGTGCATAATGCATGACGGATAGTCATGCACAGATACATTTTCCAGTATTCTAGGGCAGGATTTAAGACCCTCCCTGTTGTTGAAACGCAGTCCAGTTACTTTTTTTTTTTTTTTTTTTTTTTTGAATAAAGCTGAATGGCCACAAAACATTTTGAAGTTGTCAATTAAAGTTATGCATAGCTACTCTGGCACAGACTGATCTGAGTCATAAATTCAGACGAGAGGGCAGTTAAATTTTTTCCATGAGTGAGTGTGAGTGAGTGACAGGCTCAGGAGTGGAGGTAGTAAGCAGTTTTCTACTAAAGTGTCCTTGAGCAAAATGCTGAAGTCTCTCTGGGTAAGATCTTCAAATAAATGCCCGAAACATTAAAGATCCACTTTAGTCAAGCACTTCCCTATTACAATGCAGCATATATTTTGTTAGGTCTAGAGGTGCTCTATGTAATGGATTTAGTGAAATAAAGTATGCATTTTCTGTGCTTCTACCAAACCATGAATGAAGTAGATTGAAATACAACTGCTCTTATCAGCCATGGAGTCAAGTCAGGAGATAGGGAAGACACACCTTTTATGATCAAAGTGTCAAATAACATTGTGCGGTCATCAGAGGGAGGGAAGCACATGAATATACTGCCACGTAAGGTGCTCCTGTTGTGTTTCTGTCATCATTCAGGAGTGTCGCTGCTGCTGAAAATGCATGTACCAATAGCCTGGCCTGTAAGTAGCCTGGGAGAAGAATCAGCAAGCTCATGCTGTATTTGCTCTGGCAGACTGGTCTGTCCCCCCTCCTATTCAGACAGATTTCCATCAGAGCTGGCCTGGGTCGGGACGACCACAACCGCTCATCTAATATGGATGCCATTGAATCATTTTCATAAACAACCAAGATGGCAGCGGCCCATGTTGTGCGATCGAGCATCTGATAGATCCACAATTGCAACAGTATTAAACAAACTGGACAGAATATGTTCTCTAAAAGAGGAACAAAAAACTACATGCTGTAGTCTGTTTACGTTTTTCAGTCGCTAAGCACTACATTGCACATTTTGTTGCTCTGATATGTTGTTGATCTATCCAATTGTGCCCAGAGGCATTTCAGTCTTCAAACACTGACGATGCCCCTTGGGAATCGAAAAAGAACAGAGAGGTTCCAGACTAATTCACTTTTGCGAACTGGTCTGGTGATGCCAGGCTAGCCTATAACGCGCTGGGGCTTCGTTATCCATGTTTGTTATCTGTGATTGGTACTTTGTGCTTGTGTAGTGTTATCATTATTGCCACTTTAGGAAGTGAGGTCACATACGTCCACATGCTGGTCGGTCAGTCATTGGCTCAGCAGTTAGGTCCACAGCAGCACATCTCAAAGTCGACCTGAAAGACAGCCATGAAATTTGGTGACAACATTAATGCTGGCTGGATGAAAAATCATATTATGGTGCTACCAAGGGGCTCAGCAGGGAATCTGCATTACAAACAACAAGTCTTATGTTTTTTTTGTTTGTTTGTTTTTAAAGAAAACATTTGTTGGTGAAATATTTGAAAACAAGCACGTTGTTTGGAATGCAGTTATGTGTTTATACATTTCAGGTGTGCAAAGATTCCTTCACAATGATGATAATGAGAACACACACACACACACACACACACACACACACAAAGACCTGAGATTTGATGAGATGGTTTTTGGAAAAAAAATATACTATGCAATAAGTTTTTTTTGTTTGTAGATAGATAGATGGATAGATAGATAGATAGATAGATAGATAGATAGATAGATAGATAGATAGATAGAATATACAAGAAAGACAAAGAGAGGAAACGCCCAAACTAGACAGAGGAAGATAAGAAAATATGCAAGGATCCAATCACTACCTCTGTCATCCATCTGTGGGTGTTTGGCCTAAGGGACCCCTGGCACTTCTCGCTGCCCAGGGGACAATGCACTGAGCTGGGCAGAAGATGAAAACATCCCTGGCAGAGGCCCCAGAGTCTGGCTGGGTGTATGAGTGAGTGGGCGGGAGCCAGGGGGGCAATAATGCTATATAATCTGGGCTGGGGAGGGAGGGTGGAAGGGGAGGAGGGAGGGAGGGAGACGGGAGGGCATGGGAGATCAGGGTGGGGGTGGGAGGGTGAGGGGTAGATATAGACCAGGAGAGGAGAAAAATAACTAACTTTAGTGAGAGATAGAGAGATGGGTTGGCTTGAGAGAGAGCAATTGACTCCACAGAGGAGAAAAAAGAGCAACAGAGCAAAGGAGCTTTTATGATGCCTTCAAGCGCTTCTGGTAAGCTCCTATCTCCAGGTTTGGAAGTTATTCTTATGACTTGTCATCAATTAAAGTGCTTTGGTTTGGAAACAATAACAAAATTGACCCTGTAATGAAAGTAATATTGGGGAGGATATCGTTTTAATTGCGAAATCAAGCCGCAATAGGGCTACTTTGTGTAGCACATCTGGCG
Organism: Myripristis murdjan; assembly: GCF_902150065.1. Classification (NCBI taxonomy): domain Eukaryota; kingdom Metazoa; phylum Chordata; class Actinopteri; order Holocentriformes; family Holocentridae; genus Myripristis; species Myripristis murdjan. The sequence continues at coordinate 29,118,044 of NC_043989.1, forward strand.
TGTAAGCAATGGTTTACTGGATTTATTAATGCAGGGTGCAAAGGAGTGAGATCTGCACACTGTTAAGCTCCTAATAAATAATTTTCTTTATTTTTTTTTTGTGTCAGTATTTCAATTTGTAATCAAAGCTTTTTTGCAAGAAAAATGGTGCAACATCACCTAATCAGAACTCATGTCACTTGGAAAATTCCCTCTTTCCCAGTTATATTTGCCACTTCCTTCAGTAGCTCATGCATGCTCTGTGTGTAATTATGATTTTTTCCAATAGCGCTTGAAGGCAGCATAAGGGTATGTCAGCATGACCTCCCCTCTGAAAGCGCGTTGTCAAACACGGGGGCGTCGAGACCACAAGCGATGTAAGTCATCACCATGCTACACTTTGAACATTCAGCCAACCTACATGCCAGCCATCTCTCAATGTATAGCAAAGAATATTCACATTGGAACTCTATTATGAAGAAATACTTTGATCGCCATGGGGTGAAATCCAAGATGGTGCTTTTCACCATTTTTAAGATGATTAAGAATTTATAACTTACATGCTGCTGTTCTTTGCCAACCGCAAGTGCATCATGTGTTGTTAAGATGAAGGATCGCATATTCACACACTGAAAGGTAATTTAGAATGATGAGTGTGATAAAAAAAAAAATTTAAGGTTTACCAGCAGGTGAGTAAAATCAAGCCTTTTCTCTACCTGCCAAGGAAAATCAAACCATGTACTGTTAAAATGGATATAAACATTCACAAATTTTATGGCATTTTATTGAAGTGCGCAACAACATCCAGGGTTTGATGCAACAAAAATGATATCAGGACAGGAGAGCTGCACGAAATTAGACTTAAAAGTTTTAAAGTTTAGAAATTTGCGTCTTTCATTTTTTCATCAAATTTCTTTAAAAAACAACAACCCGAAAATATAATATGTTCACGGTAAACTCAGCAATTAAAGCGAGAAAGGGCACGGCCTGTCACAGACTAAGCCGTGAGAGGCCATGTATTACAGTGATCCTAGAGCAGCTAAATGTATTGGTAGGCACAACACCAAGCTAAGCAAAGCTCTGCTAATATGGCAATTTTTATGAAATCATTTATTTTTAATTGACAATAATTAAATGTTATTTTTCAGGCCAGGAGTAGTAATTTTGTTCTAGAAAGAACATTAAAATGAGCTGTTATAGGGTCACATTTGTGTGCTGAGATATCAAATATTCCATTATTTGTTTTTAAGTTGACAGCGAATCACTTAATGTGATCATTTCCCTTGTATTTTACTTGCAAGGTGACTCAGCCGATGAGAGCTGACGACCACAACTGTCCGTTCTATACTGGACATATTTCCTCAACAGTTTGTCCAGTCATCATGAAACTCAGTAATTAGGTTGAGCACGGGCCAGGAAAAATGTCTGCAAATGCATTTTGAAATTGATTAAAAGACATAGGCACAAATGCCAGAAAAATGAATCATTTAATCTGCTTTTAATCAGCTGAATTTCATCCCATTTAGTACCAATGGTTATGGGCCAAGTATTACTCAAAATCTACGTGTCTGGTTTGGATTGGACCATGTGAGTGTGGCCTGTCATAGGTACCCTATAACTGAAGGTGTTTTTGGATGTCTCCTGAAACCAGCTAGTCTGGCAAAGTTATCACACTACAACAAACTAACAGTGCAGGCAGATCTGACTGTTATTTGCAAGTGATTAGATTGTATTTCACACACATCCTCTTCATATCTGTAGGAATGTGGGTTGAATTGCATTTCAAACCACATACAAATGTGGCTTATATCAGCCAAGTCTCACATCAAAATCTGTCATAGCTGCGTTGACTCCCCAGAGCAAAGTGTGTCAGCGTCACGTTTTTCCTTGATATAAAAAGCAACAAAGTCTGTGTCAGAAGTTATGTAGGGTTAGGGTGACCATATTTTCAAACCCCCAAACCAGGATATTCCAGTGCTGCACACTGATGCACACACATGTATGCACTTACACACACATCACAGGTGATTTCATCAGAACAGTTATACCAGCACTTAGCACACCTACTGAGTGCACCTTTCAGGACCATGGACAGCACCTCAGCGACCCTGGACCCGGGCTTTGTTAAATGTTGGAACCAAGACACGCAATAAAGTGCCTGTAGAGCAAGACGTTTCTGTGGGGATTTGCAGAAAAATCTTTGTTGAATATGACACCAGCGGCTTCCGAGGGGTGTAGTGTCTAAAGTAGAGGTCAGATTGTTGGTCATAGTCACTATACGCAGGGTGACCGATGGCTCAATCAACAGGCCTTTTGTTCAGGAGCCCCGAGTGCCAGTCTGGGTCAAATTGAGACCAATGGTTGTTTCTTGCTACTGTCAGCTTACTAACATCACTAGTGGTAGCTTGCCACCGTCAACTTTGGCCTCTAGCTAGTTCGCTAACATGTTTGTGCATGCATTAACATCAGCTAAAAACACGTTTGGACACAGGCCAATAGAAAAGAACAGGCCAAAAAACAAAAAACAAAAAACAAAGGCATGTTACAATTTTAGAGCTGCTATTTTGACACTGATATATTCTACTTGTTTCTTTATTCTCTTTTGCTATTCACACTTGATAAATTGATCTGGATATGCCAAAAATCAGATTTGGGCCGCAGTCCAATCAACGCCAAGCAATCTCTATCATTTGCCACCATTTGCATTTCACAGTTGTGCCTCACATTACACTATGAGCCAATCAGCGACATGCCACCTGCTGATATCAAAATTACGCCGAATTGCAAGACATAGAAAACTCATATCAAAACAAACTTTTTTTTTTTTTTTTTTTTATAGGGGTTGCTGGACAGTTGCAGCCAGCTTTGAGCTCTCGCCTTGCTTTGTAGCTTGTGTGGACACTTTGCTTTTTTATGCTGGTTGAAGATAAACAGAAGACTAAGTGACTTAAAAGAACAGCGCTGAACTGCAAGTCCTGCTGTGATAATGGCTAACATGACAAATCTCCATAAACCTGATGAGACTGGTTGCAAATGTGGAACCACAAGCACAATCAAATGAGACATGAATGCAGACATGAAGCAAGCTACTGATTTTTACAGATTGGAGGAACGTGTTGCTGTGCCACTCAAAGCTGTTTATTGGCATTGTGAATGTTTGTGCAGCATTTGGAATCACTGATCAAAACTTCATGCAAGATAATCAACCTTCTGGGAGAAAAGCTAATCAAGTAAGATTTAATTTATATGTAAAGTGGCTGTTAAAATTATGTTTTAGAGGTGTTGCTGAGCAAATTATTGAAATTGCAAATTGTATTCACAATGAGCCAGTTCCAAACATTTATCTGCATACCAGTTTTTAAATTACATTTGCTCGCAATAGATACACTGCAACAGCTTTCCATCTCTGATCAGTTATTGCTGTACATTTATTATATTAATTGATGAAGGCATCGTATCTGTTTTTAGAATGTACAGAATAAGTGTTATGCCACAGGTTTTTCTTGTTTTTGTTTTTGTTTTTGGCCTCCAGGGGTTTCACCAATTTGAACCAATCTTTTTCAAAGGCCTTGTGCATTTTTGTCTTCTCTCCAGGATTCATATGTCATCTTTGGTTTTGAAAATCTCTGTTTCTGGGCTCTAAAGGTTGGCGAGTATGTCATCCTTCTCTTCCTCTATCCATGCCATCCATTCCTTTTTCCCTCTGTCCATCCCCCCCTCCTCTTCCATCCATCCAGGCCATCAGTCTATGAGTCAGTGTTTTAGAGCCTTAGGGAGTCTGGCAGACTGTCTACCACTTCATCACTGACCTTCCTGCTTCAACCTCCTCCTCCACTTTTTCCCCTCCTTTCTCCCCTGCACTCTTTTCTCCACTTGCTCATTTGCTTGCTGACCTCTCCTGTCTTCTCTTCTTTTCCTTTCCTTTCCTCCCTATCCACTCATTCGCTCTCTGACCTTTTCTGTCTTCTCCTCCCTCGTTTCTCTCTCTTTCTCTCCGCCATTGACCTCTCCCTCTCTGCTTGATGGTCGTGCTCCCTCTCCCTCTCGCTTGCTCTCTCTGTATGCATGTTGATGAATGTGGCGTGGTGGCCGGCACAATTACTCAGACTTGTTCATTTTCATATAAAGTGTCATTGCGCACTGCGCAGCCAAAGTGCTGTGGAGGAGGGAAGGAGCATATTCGCCTGCTTTTTATTAGTAGGTATTAGAGAGATTGCAGGGACTTGCTGCAGAGAAACAGAAAGGAGAGAGAGAGACGACCAACAAGAAAAAAAAAATAGAAAATATAATGATATGGAAAAAAGGGTAAGCCGGCTGTAATGTGCCACACTTTTGAATGAAAAAAAAAAAAAGAAAGAAATTTATAAACTTACCAACCTGAGAAGAGCGGCTACAATCCTTTGGAAATATCACATCTGACAAGAGTTCCATTTGCATTTTAACATTATTATAGGCATTTTATTTTTTTTCACCAGGTGCTCATTGCATTGTCTGCAAAAAAAAAAAACCTCTCCACATTGTCCTTCAGCTACCTCAAAAACAGTGCTTTATCATTTTAAACCATTCCTTATTTAAACTAATGAGTCCTGCTATTCACAAGCTAATGACAGTGCTTGCTGCCAGCTTTGTCCAATATAGGAGGAAGGTTGTTGATGCCAACAAGCCGTTTTTCAACTCAGGCACTCAGCGGAGCCCAAACTTCCACCAACACTGAAACTACACCATCCTCTGGGTTTTTATTTTTCAACAAAATGGTATGTGAATAAAGCACGGTGGAGTAGCTGACTTGGAAGTGCCGGATGTCGGACTTTCCAACCAGCATGTGAATGCAGCAATGGCAATAAGTAAAAACTAAAATCTTTTATTGGTGAAAATCCCAGAAGCGGATCACCACCAAAATTTACTCAACTGATCCCGGGGCCAAGGGCTATCTGTCCAGATTTGAGCCAAAGCCATTTGTAAATTTCTAAGATATCATGGAAACAAATGAACACACAGACAGATGGGTGGCAACAGGACCTCCATCCAACCTCATTGGCAGACGTAATGAGCTCAAGTACCAATGCAGAATAGATCACTGATTCAATATTTAGAATAGCCTGGTTTCCTGGAGGACCACATTCATATTCAGATGACAATGTTCAAGATCCAACCCTTAATTTGAATGTTCAGAAAGGGCTTGGAGTCCTCTGACTAGCGGGGTAAAAAGTGACTTTAAGTTTAATGCTTTCATTGTATTGGCTGGACAGACTTTGTGTGGAATCCCTGTGGTCATAATTGAAGATTCTGACTTTATTTAACCATAACAATCAAAGCACAGCATAAAAAAATGTGCCAAACAAACCCTCACAAGATGTCACCATTGTAATTTTATGGGATGAATAAAACCGCAGTATGAACAAAAAGACTTGAGTGGTGTGACTCAAAAAACATTCAAATGTTAATACTTTTATTCTTGCCATACCAGCATGATTATTTGAAAAAAGAAAAAAAAAAATCTTGCTTTCTCCCTGCTTTTTCTCTTGTCTGCTTCTTCTTCTTCTTTTCTTATGCATGACCCAACCACCATTTTTTCCCCCTTGCCTAACAGACCTGATTACAGTCATTAAGCAGCTCCACACCCACCACCACATTGCCTGCAGGGCTGATGAAACCACAGCCGCTTACCTTGAATCTGTTTGTTTTATGGAGACACTTTAATTTTTATGGTGTACAGCTGTTTACCTATCGAACCACAGCAAGAAATACACCGAAAAGAAAAATAAAATAAACTGACCAGGGAAAGGAGAAGGTCACTTATACTAAACACTCAAACCAAAGCTGTGGAGAACACTGCATGGTAGCACAATTACCTCCCAATTATTAATTAGCTTTCAGGGATGGTCCTTGGGAAGCTCATTTTAAAATTTTAATCCGTTGGAGATTAATATTTTAAAATTGTTGTTAACAGTGAAATCCTCTGGAAAATGTAGTCATGTATTTGCTTAGTTTTAACAGTGGGATAACACAAACCAGTGGCCGTCCTTTGAATTTGTCATGTCATGCTAGTTAGCAACAACAGGGTTCAATATACCTTATTACAGTATAAAATTATTTCAAATGTATCAGTTTTTCAGTTGTGTAAACCTTCAGGTTTGACTGGTGAACTCTTGACAACCTTGTCGTGATGAAGTTTTTTCAAGCAAATAGACACAAATTAAATTTGTGTCCATGAACACGCATTTTCCTTTGCGGCTAGCTTGTTAGTTTGCTAGCTCCCAAGCGGTTAGCTTGTTACCTGGGGAGCGGTTAGCTTGTTACCTGGTAGTCCAGTAATTTTAGGCCAAAATTGGGGTCAACCTAGGATAAATTGCAAGAGAAGCAAACTCAACTGATTTTGTATCTTCAGTTTGTCCTGAGTGAGGGAAAAAAGTCCCAGGAAATCCCATTGGTGGAAAGTTTTGAAAATCACCTATTTAGGACCACATATTACCAAAAAACACTGTTTTTAACACACAGGGGAAAGGGGTTCAAAATTTACTTTCAGATATCACTATAAAAATTCACAAGTTGATTGCACACACAAAGACAAGAAAAAAAGTCAATTACAAGTTCTTTGAATTATTCTGTTTACACATGCATATCACACATTATCTGATTGGATGTGCGCTAATAAGGAATATAAGGAATAAATGCCAGAACAGATATTTAAACAGTGAATTAAAAGGTTACTATATATACAGTAACCTTTTAATTCACTGTTATGTAGTAACCTTTTAATTCAAGGTTACTATATATATAGTAACAACAAAACAACAAAAAGGAAGGGAAAAAGGAAAGGACTCAGCCGATGAAAACGAACACTGGTCTTTGCATCAGAATCAAACCTCAAAATCAAACCCTGCATTGAGCCATCCGCCACCTGATCTACCTGCTAATGCAGATTTGGGGCCCTTTTACCTCACAATATGTGGTACATGCAAGAAATATACTTCCAGTTGAAATACATTACTTTTGAAGTTGTACTGTCCCAAAAAAAATGGATGATCCATCCATGGGCATGAATCTGCACGTTAAATTTGCATGACTATATCACAAACTGCCGTGAGACTGGACTGCTCTTGTACGTTGCATTGACAGCACTGCCAATTTAATGTTAAAGGTAAGGCCCTCGGCAGTTTGCCACATACGTAGCTTGTTAGCAGTGCTAGACTATCACAGAGTCATACAAGTCATCAAAATATGAAATGTGTTGGGATGTGAACTTGACCACCTGATACAATAAGTTTCATATTGCAGTGTTATTTACAATTTTTAAACTGACATATATTCTAATTATCCACAACCAGGTTTTGAAGTAAGTGTAATGGATTATGTTTTTTAATCAGTCTGCTGTCATCTCACCTAATCCAGTTGACCAATATACAAGATGTGATATAATTATACCTTGTGCTATGTGAATGCTGATGCAAAGCTTGTCTTAGTTAGACAGAAAGAGAATGGGTGAGACAGAGTATTAGGGATTTAAAGCAGGCACCTTAGACAAGACATGTTTGATCAAATCAGGCCCCAAATGGCTCAACATTAAGTTCTAGTCCAGGGCTACACAACCCGTGGCCCGGGGGCTGCATGTGGCCCATGCATCATTTTTATGCAGCCTGCCACTGTCATATAATAGAAATATTATTTTTCTATCTAATTATTGACTTTCAGTCTGTGGACAATTCATTTCTACCACTAACCACAAGAGGGCCATAATGCATAGGATGATGTCATGAACCTGTTTTGACCTACTGACCAGAAGTGGGCGTGCCTCACCTTACGACCAGTGTGGGCTTGTACATCAGCTATGTTCACCGTGCATTGCGTATCCGTCGTATGAGAAAGTATAACCCGGGCTTTAGTGTTTGGAATTGAGTCCTCATTTCATCGCACTGTAACATCAAACCAAAAAGGAAGATAGAAGTATCACATATCACTGTTCACATGTAGTGAATGAAGCTTGTTTATTTAATAATGTTCCAAGGGAGTGTGATATGGCCTAATTTCAGTATTAACCTCTGAGCAAGCTGCCCATTCTGTTCACATTTTGGGAATAAAGCCTCATTTTGTTGTAACCTGATCATTTCATCATTAATCATTGCATGACAATCTTTTATTCAGTGAGGTTTGGGCTTGGATGGAAATGTAGCTGTTTTCTGTCTGTTTCATTAATTTTTACGCTAGTCATTTAGCCTGTGACAAAATTATTATTTAAACGTCCAAAATAGGACAGACATTTTCAGCTTGCGGCCCTTGGACACAGCTGAATTTTGCTGAGTGGCCCCAGAGCCATCTTAAGTTGAGTAGCCCTGTTCTAGTCATTCAACACATTCCAGCAAACACAGTAGATTGAAATAAATGTTTTCTAACATTTGCAATGCCATATTTTTAGCATTTTTTTTTTTTGTTATTAATTAATCACACCATGTTGAAAGATGAATGCCAATGCACAAGACAGCTTTATTGCACCCCATCACCCCCACCCCCCACCCCTCATTCCCACCCAAAAAAAGTCTTTTACTGTAAATCCATTTTCCCAAAAGGAATATATGATGAATCTCATCTCCAGAAGCTTTCAAGGAACTTTCAAAGACATGACACTAAGTATTCTGACTTAGCAGGGGGTGGTTGAAAAGTCTTTTGAATCAATAGGGAACAGCGCAGCATACTGCAAAGGAAAATAGATGTCTGTCTTCCTAGTTGCTGAAGGTTTCAAGTATTCCCACTTCATCAGACAGCACACAAAGACATAAAGAGAAGTAAATAAGAGTTTGAGTCCAGCTTTAACGAGTGATGATGATGATGCAGGCATACAGCATGCTCTTCATATCCACTGATAAAACTCTTGGATGAAGAGCAGTGTTTGCAGTCTAGTCTTGAAAGCAGCCCATCAAGCTTTTCACAGACAGTGTGGTGCGGGAGGTGAACGAGTTCACGTCCACTTGCGAACACAGCTTTTCCACAATGTGATACTGTAGCACTTTAAAACATCTTATGAAAACAGCTATTGAGACTGTCCTGAACTGATATCACAAAGATATTTAAGTTCTGATTTCAAGGCACAGCAATGCAAACTACAAATGCTGCCTCAAATTAAATTTCTGAGGCCGCTGTCCCTCTGTTCCATGTTAAAACATTTGCTTGGTGCTGTCATTTTGATGTTCAAACTAGAATTCACTGGTGAGAAGAGTGAGTGACTTTTTACTCAAGATAAGATAAGATATTCCTTTGTTAGTCCCACGGTGGGGAAATTTCACAAGTAGAAGCACTCTCACTTTTCTGTGCTATAACTGTGGTACTGGTGGTAGGAGAAGCACCGCAGTCCTATTGTAACGATTTGAATGCTAAATTATGTTTGAGATGAATTCTGAACATTTGAATACAACAACATACCTTTCAAAAATACAGGACAAGGAATATTCCTTGATACACATTAAAACTGTAGTTTCTAATTTAATTAAAAGAGAATCCAGCCCATCACTTCCATACTATTTGCTCAGTCACCTCTCTGAATAACATGAGCAACCTTTTGAGGGAAAGTCTTTGGTAACTGAGTCTACTCAATCACAGATTTAAAAAAAAACAGAGGACCCTTGAAAGCAACTGGCTGCCCCTTTCAAAGCCAGCAATAACACACAGCTAGGCAGGAAGAGATAGCATACTATGTAATCAACAGGCAGGTCAAACACAAACTCATCTCAGTGAGTGTGTTGTTGACCGTGTGTGCTGGCTGGGAGAGTGTGAATGTGTATGCATCTGACTGCCAGTACAGTGAGGCTGCAAGTATGTATATGCGCGTTTGCGAATGTGTGTGTGATTGTGAGCAGCTGTTTGCTAATCCTCCTCCCATGGATTGCAGAGAAGTTATCTTTCCTGACAGAAGAAAGGCCCGGCAGAGGGAGGAGGTGTTCTAAATTCTAATCTCTCAACGGTTTGTCGATAACGCTGCTGGCGTTTTCACAGCCCGCTCCGCTCAGAGCTCCGTCAATTGGGTATACCCAACACAGACTGAGATATTTCCCACACACACACACACATACGTGGACACACACAAACTCTCAACACTTCTTTATTTTCCTTGTGTCCTTACTGGTGATAAGGGAGGAAGGGCAAAAAGAGGTTGTCTCTCTCTTTCTCTTTTTTGGAAAGCAGGAACTGTGTGCCATCCTGTGTGTGTGTGTGTGTGTGTATGTGTGTGTGTGTGTGTGTGTGTGTGTGCGTGTGTGTGTGTGTGTGTGTGTGTGTGTGTGTGCGCAGCCATCCTAAAAATACTTGAGGAAGCTTCACTTTGCACTGTAGGCTTCATATGTGTGGCAGTGATGCGCAGCTGCTCCTCCTCCAGCAAAAAAAAACAAAAAAACAACTGAATTCTGATTCTGTTCTTGTCTCAGAAGGCGTACGAAATGATCCAGCAACCAGTTGATTATGGCTTTTCTGTTAACCGTATTCATTTATTTGTGATGCCATGACCTCCTTGGAGTTAAAGTAAGACACATGCAGGATGGATGACGGCGACATCTATTTCAGAGCTATGTTTTAATATACTTGTTATAGGAATTAAATCTGTTTGGCTTGGATTCTGGCTCTCTAATACCGTTTTAAATGGCTTCCCAACCCCAAAAGCCCCTAAAATATTTTTTTCAACATATTGACATTGCATTTGTACATGAAAGGAATGTTTTTTGATAATTGTCGTAAGATGTCTCTTCATTATTATTATTATTTTTTTTTGTTCTTCTGTCTATCTGTATGTCACATGCGATTTTTGACTGCCTATTTTGGATGAAACTTTGAGTAAGGATGGATTCTCACACTGTGGTCTGGCATTTTGAACGTGAACCTGGTTGGCCCAGCACAGCGTCACCACCCGGCCAACAGGATGTTTGGGTTCCAGGTAAATGTCTTGGACACTGTTGGGTCAAATTCAATGAACCTTCGGGGAATGATACAGTTTTACAGCGATATCCAGCTCTGAGAAATTTTTAATTAACATGTCTGATTACACGGTGACCAATCCAGATCTTGAGAAAGACAAGCTTTAGGTATTTCTGGTCTTCATCACAGAACTTGAATGAAGTAGAAAAGCCCGTCCAGTTCAAGTCAGCACAGGATGGTTGGAGTCGTAGCCATTTTTATGTGCACTGCTGCCGTGGTACCAGGCACCTGTATCTACATATAAATCAACTTCCAGTGAGTTGCTGACTCCCTGAGGTGAGAGGTCGTGATGTTGGGCTCAGGATTCAGGATTCATCTTACGATTCAGCCGCTGTGCATTACCCATGTAAAGTTAACACCTTTACAGCTAATTTCAGATTTCAGTTGAGTTTTGACAGCTGTCTGAGCACTCACGTGAAACAGCATATCTGAACAGTTCTCAAGCAAGTGTGACACTTTACAGCCCTTCTTACTCAGAAGGGCTGTAAAGAGAGGAAGTTGAGTCTTACGTGGATAGTTGGTGGCTTTGTCAGAGTATTATCCAAGAACTTTGTTTACAACAATGTAACTAATTGGGATTAACTGCTCACATCTGAATAGCTAAAATTAGCGCTAGTGTGAGTAGGATATGAATTAACTGCCATTGATTATGGACGGAATTTGACAGTTAACTCAACAGGGTTCTCATCATCGTCCCAGCTCACCAGCACATTACATGGTAATTAAATGTTTTTAGTCAGTTTAGTCTAAAGTGTACACATTTAACTGGACTCTTGGAAATTTAGCCAAGAGTTTATAAGGATTTGCATGTTGGAACTCTGTCATCTCATTCTGTTTGAATTACATCAGAAAAATAGCAAACGTTATATTCTCTAATATGTAACTCAGAAACTTTTACTCTGAGCATGTTTTGATGGAGATACTTTCAACTTTTTCTAAAGAACTTTCCCCTTTTTGTAAAATATCAGCAAAGCAGCAATACTTCTACTTGAAAAGGGCATTTTAGTACTTTTTCCACCACTGTATAAAAGTATAACTACACTCACGCTGTGAGACACCCATACAGTAGACATTTACACACATATATAAGCTATAATAGCAGTCATACATATAAGTCATAAGTGCGCATATTCTCTCCCATACACACACGTCAGTTCAATTCAAGCTGTGTAGAGTTCTGTCTTTGAAAGCACAATCTGTAAGTGTGGAGTTTTACTGCCTTGAGAGCGTTGGCTTGAAGCTTCAGTGCGCTAACTAATGTACACTGAGGGAGTATTTCAAGCAATATGTCTTTTGATAGAACTTTTTTTTTTTTTTTTTTTTTTAATCTTTTCAAACACTTCAGTAGGGCTCCATGGGCAATAATCCTCCAACATTACATGCCTTGGAGATGTGTATTCGGCTGACATGCAGACTTTCGGTTATCTTCAAACATAATTGAAAAAGGCATTTCTTAAAAAAAATCTATTTATTAGAACCCTGACCTTTAATTCCAAGTAGACATTAGAGTACTTTATGGTACATTGTTCCACTGCTCGCAATTCACCTCGCCATTCGCAGCAAAAGGACTGGAACCCTGAACCCCAGCAGGGTTCGTGCCTCACTCTATGCATTGCTACTCATTTGTATCTCCAGTAAAACTAAAGCAAAGTAATACTAGCAACTTCACAGAAATCATGCTTTCTGTCTTGGAGCTGAAATAGTTGCACTCACTTTAAGCCAGTCGGTGTAACCTTGATGCAGTGTTGGGATATATCATTTCCCTGAGTTTTATCGTTGATGTTGCACAAAAACCTAAACCAATCCCTAGTCCTTTAAGTCAGTGGATCATGCATATTCTGAGATATGTTGTATTGAACTAAATGGTATATATATTATTCATTTAACCTCTGCCTTGATATGTTGTAGCAGACAGGTTTGTGGTAATTAATCAAGATGGCTAACACAACCAGCTGCCCCTGAGACAGAATATCAGAAACTAGAACCGACACCTAGTTGACACCTATTACCATGCAATTACTGTGTTCGCCTTAACAGCTGTTACTGTCACACTGTATGATGTTCTTCCACATGCCCATCACCATCAAGCTGTCCAATCCTTGGATCTCCTTTTTTTTTTTTTTTTTTTTTGTGATTAATGTGTTTTTCAAACATGGCTTAAATGTCGACAACATCTGCCACATGTAGAAAAATGTTCCATGACCTTGGTATTGACATTGCAATAGCACATGTAAAAACACAATAGTTCTAAAGGGGAAAAAAATGAACAAACTCATCAATTCTTGAGCTAAGTTTCTACCTGAAATGTTTTTGGACCAGGATGACAGTACTCAAGGCAGCATGGCAGAAAAAAATCACTTAATATAGTGCAACACCTGTGGACATTTACTTGCTATAATCAGGGAGATTTTCTGGTGCAGTGACCCCCCCCAGCCTCAGCATACACCCACACACTGAATACTGAAGTCTACTGCCACCTCACAGGAGGCAGTATTGTGTCTTTTTGTGACAAAGCTAACACTGAATAACGTAGAATGCCATTTTCTATGCTGAATATTTTTTACACTCCAATCGGCTTCTCAATTTGGTTCCCTGGTGCACAGTTTATAATATATGCAGTCTGCATCTTGTAACAGGAACAAGGAAAAGCCATCCTCAATAAAATTATCAGTGGAGCGAAATGAGACACAACATTGTCTCATTTTCATGCAACCAAGTGGCTCAGGGACTCTAATAGCCAACTTTCTCCTGTATTTCACTTTTTGGTGGCTGTTCCACTTTTTAGAGCTTGTCCTTTGCCTAAATTATTATGAAGGTAGTTCTTTGTTTACTAAGCACTGCTTTCCATGTATTTTCATAGTTCAAGTTCAAGTTTAATTAGAGCCCTTAATCACAGGCCCAAAGGCCCTTACGGGACAACAGTTTATAGAAACCAAACAGCACCTCCTGACCTAAAGCCTCATAACAGTAAGTAAAAAAATAAATAAATAAATAAACTGCCCCAAACAAACAGAAACCACAAAGAGTAAAAATGGAGAATATCTTGAGAAGGATCACAGAAAGAGGGAAGGTAATGGCTGGTGTGCAGTGGTTAGCACAAATCAAATACAGTCAGTTGAATGCATGAGGGAATGCAGATGAAATGTATGATGCAATCAGAGAACATGATGTGATGCATAAATCACTAGTACAGATGACCGCTTCCAAAACTTTATTGATGAGTGGTAGGATTTGGTATCGTAACTGAGTGAATTTTGAGGACCTCGCTACCCAAAAAATGATGTAAAGTGGCAAGAGTAAACTGAGGCCTTGCTCAGACTGCCAGCCCCAATCTGTTCTTTGTCATATCCAGATTGTAAAGAGAGTGATTTTATAAAGTCTGGACATCAATAAACCATCTAAAATGCGTTTTTCGCAATTCAGATCCAACCCACATGTGGAGGTGGTTTGAAATGTGATTCCAATCAGATTTCTACAGATACATTTCAGTCCGGACACTCTGGACACTCAAATAGGATTTCTGTTATGTCACTTACTACACGACACACAACAACGTCAAATCCAGAGTGGCAGGAAAGCATCAGAGCAGCTGAGCAGAATCCATGCTGCTACTAGCAGAGCGGCATGGTGGACAACACAGAAAACAACAGACGCTGAAATAAATTGCCTGCTGGCACTTTGAGGGGAAGCTTCTGGACATTTTTCATGCTTCTACGTTGAAAAGCTGCATTACCAGTGCCTAGTTACTGACACCTACACTATATTGCCAAAAGTATTCACTCATTTGCCTTCACTGCTTAAACCATAGGATTTAATATGATATCGGCCCACCCTTTGCAACTATAACAGCTTCAACTCTTCTAGGAAGGCTTTCCACAAGGTTCAGGAGTGTGTTTATGGGAATTTTTGACCATTCTTCCAGAAGTGCATTTGTGAGGATAGAACACCCAAAGGTGTTCTGTCGGGTTGAGGTCAGGACTCTGTGCAGGCCAGTCAAGTTCTTCCACACCAAACTGGCTCATCCATGTCTTTATGGACCTTGCTTTGTGCACTGGTGCGCAGTCATGTTGGAACAGGAAGGGGCCATCTCCAAACTGTTCCCACAAAGTTGGGAGCATGAAATTGTCCAAAATGTTTTGGTATGCTGAAGCATTAAGAGTTCCTTTCACTGGAACTAAGGGGCCGAGCCCAACTCCTGAACAATAACCCTACACCATAATCCTGCCTCCACCAAACTTTACACTTGGCACAATGCAGTCAGACAAGTACTGTTCTCCTGGCAACCGCCAAACCCAGACTCGTCCATCAGATTGCCAGACGGAGAAACGTGATTGGTCACTCCAGAGAACACATCTCCACTGCTCTAGAGGCCAGTGGTGGCGTGCTTTACACCGCTGCATCTGACGTTTTGCATTGCGTTTGGTGATGTAAGGCTTGGATGCAGCTGCTCAGCCATGGAAACCCATTCCATGAAGCTCTCTGCGTACTGTACTTGGGCTAATCTGAAGATCACATGAAGTTTGGAGGTCTGTAGCTGTTGGCTCTGCAGAAAGTTGGTGACCTCTTTGCACTATGCACCTCAGCATCTGCTGACCCTGCTCTGTGATTTTACGTGGCCTACCACTTCGTGGCTGAGTTGCTGTCGTTCCCAATCACTTCCACTTTGTTATAGTACCACTAACAGTTGATTGTGGAATATTTAGCAGTGAGGAAATTTCACAACTGGACTTATTGCTCATGTGGCATCCTATAATGGTACCACGCTGGAATTCACTGAGCTCCTGAGAGCGACCCATCCTTTCAGAAATGTTTGTAGAAGTAGTCTGCATGACTAGGTGCTTGATTTTATACACCTGTGGTCATGGAAATGATTGGAACACCTGAATTCAATGATTTGGATAGCTGTGTGAATACTTTTGGCAATATAGTGTATGTCAACCCATGCAGATTGGTGGTAATGTCTGGACACACAAATCCAATCTGAACAGTCTGCGGTCTGAACAAGGCCTAAATGTGCTCTTAATTAAATGTCTTCTTAGTGTGGGATTATTTCACTGGTAGTGAGCCCAGCTTTCTCGATATGGAGTGCTTGCTAGCTCCTGTTTAGGATAAATTTCTGTATTTTGATATAAAGTCTCAATTTGTCACTTGCTGTGTGTGGAGAGAGTTTCCTGGCAGTGACCAGCCTGAAACCGCAATTTCATCTGGGCAATTACAGCAAATAATTGAATTGCCCTTTTCTTTGTTGTAGGCCTATTTCATGATTTAGGCTGATACGACTGTACTTTAGTCCAAAAAGCCCATGTAATAAGCCCATATGACACAACCACGGCAAACGGTAAATGTCCCCAAATGTCCGCGGTACCACTAAAAAGCCTGTTTCTGGCAAATGAGCGGTTTAGCTACGTACACAGGGTCACAGACAAACACAGGTTTATGCATGATATATTCTACTTGTTATTTCGAAAGAAAATGAAAATCGATTTCTGTGGTCACTCTTGGGGGAAGTGAGGTAGAGGTTGTTAATTCGAACACCGGGGTAATTTAATTGATGATTCCCTCACTTATAAGCCATATCTGCATTACCTGGTGAAAAAGCAGTGCCTAAAACAATTTTTTTCCCCCCCAAAATAAGGTGATTTTTTTAATATTAATGTGAAAAAGTGACTTGTTGCTGCATCTTTTTTCCCTGTGTTGGACTTAGAGTGCAGACCGGTGCAATATTTTTGTCCGAACTTTGTTTAAACTTGTTTGTTTAAGCAGAGAGAAAATGCGCCCAACATCAGGATGTAAAGTAAAAAGACAAGTTTGATGTAAATTTGGGAAAGAAACACAAACCTTGCATCTCCTTCTTCTTTTTTTTTTTTTCTTTTTTACATAGATTTCAACTTTCTCGACAACATCAACATTCCAAATGTGGCCACAGACGTGACTGATGCAGGCGAGGGACTTTCAAAAACTAACATGTGCAGGCCGGTATTCTGGATTCCAGATTCCTTTAATGTCAAAGAGTGAGACATTACGTGTTGCCTTCTTGGAGTTATGAGGTTTCTGGGACCCACTGACAATCAAGTGACTGATACACATGATGACAGTAACAGATGCTCAGATGAGTGCAATAATTAAAAGGTAAAAGGTGCCAAGTGGGTAGCAATGAAGGTGGCAGCTCTACCTGTAGATATGTTGGCAAGGAGTTGGCTCTGTTTTCACTGAAATGATTCATTAACACTGTGTGTGTGCGTGTGTGTGTGTGTGTGTGTGCGCGCGCGCGAGTGTGTAGCTAAAATGATTCATTAGCACCATGACAACCTGGACAATTGGTAACACTGTCGGAGAGCGGGGGATTTGACACACTGGGTGGTAGCACCGATGCGTTCATACACACACGCACATACACACACACACACACACACACACACACACACACACACACACACAATGCACTCCCACACACAGACACTAAGGTGTACGCAAACAAAGGAGGTACACATATACGCTGAACTACTGTTTTGCAGATTCACAGCATGCACACACACACGGAAACACACATACATGCACACACACACAGAGGCTGTTATCCGTGAACTGGTGGGTGGTATAGGGCCGTGTGTGTCTGGCATGGTGACCGATGAGTTATTCCGTGACTCCGACACATTGACATGCCCTCTCAACCACAGCCAATGATATATAGCCTTATGTGTGTGTTTGTATCTTTAGTGTGTATTCAGTGACTAAGATAGTGGTATACACATCAGCATCGTGTGTGCGGAGGGATAAGATAGTATGAATGAGAGGAAAAGAGAGAGAGCGAGTGTGTGTGTGTGTGTGTGTGTGTGTGTGTGTGTGTATGTGGACAGTGACTAACCCAGTTGTAAATCTGTGTGTGCGTGTGTTAGCAATATGCCTCGGCCTTAAGGAGAGCCTCGGGGAAATACAACAGACAAATCCTGTGCCGGCTGCATGGCTGGATGATGTCATCGCCGCTACAAACCCGGCCAGATCTCTATGGATTTTCACCTTGTGGTTCTGGCTGTGCTTAGCTCCTTTCAGCCCGGCTGGGGACGGGCATAGGCTATTGACCTTATTCACATGACAGCCACTGTGAACACTGGGTGGGAAACCCTACCTTGAAGTGCAGTGGAAGCCAGCTCCGTCCTGCCAGAGCCTATAGAGAGAGACAGGCAGGCATGACGGCTGCCTGCTGCGACACAGAGAAACAGAGTGCAGGACAGCCTTTTGGACAGTGAAGGCAGCGCCAAGCACTTGCTAAACACAGTAGAATATATGGTGGTCCGTGAGGCTAAATGCTATGTAATGATCTCTAAACTGTATTTCAAATATTTTCCAGTCAGTGGACTATTATCGTTATTGTTATACGGATCAATATTTCATAATGAAGATGGAATTACAAGCTGGTGTGAAAATGATGCTTGGAAAATGATGGCAGTTTCAGACGATTTCGACCAGCATTGAGGCTTCATGCTGTTGACTGGTTTCCTAAATGGCTCCAGGTTTCATTCATTCATCATATTAAGGTGTGTGTGTTTCATCATCCAGCTAGAAGTATCATTAGCCATGTGCATCTTTTTAGCTGATAGTGAAAGATTTAATATCTGATCTGCATCAAATTACTGCGGCATCTTTCGGGAAATAGTGTTTTTGTTTTGTTTTGTTTTGTTTTCGAGACTACAACGTTAGCTACATTACCAGATTAATACTACTACTTAACTATATTAGCTACATTTAATGCATAATGAAAACGTTTTACTCTGCAGTGAACTGTACTTAGACCTTCTAAGGATTCTACTGTCCAGGTTCATAGTTATTATTTATGGATGTTTGTATGTATGTATTGATTTATTTATGGTAAGTTTACTTTTGGATTATTAAGAATGAACCTTGCTTCTTAGCTAAAATCACTGCTTGCTGTCTGGCCGGGCATGCAGTCACCTCTCAGCTGTCAGATTTGGCTTTTACAGCATATTTCTGGCTCTAACAAATTCCAAAATGGCACAGCTGTAAGGGGAAAGTGGATTCAAAGACCAGTGGCTGATTTGCAGCAGTTGCATCCATCTATTTACAGTCTGTGGGTCTTTCCACAGACCTCACTTATATGCTCAAGTAAACTGGTTTTGGATATATGCCAGTCTTCCATGCCGTTGCTACTGAAGTTCACTTTCTTTCCCCCCATGAACATTTCCCACCACTGACCATTCCCCACATCAGAGGAACATTTGGATAAACAGTGTGAATCTGTGTCATCTAAATTAGTGGGGATGGAACGCTCTTCTGCTGCAGCCTCCTTTATCATCCTCACATTAGACTTCCCACTCAGAGCACTAGATCAAGCAACAATTGAAACAACAACCGCATGAAAGTTTAATTATTCTGCTCCCCTTCCCTCCCCGAAACTGAATGCTGTGCAAACCTCCTCCAAACACAAAGAAGATGGGGATAATCACACAATTGCTTTTTCTTCATTTCAGTGTAATGTAATTATATATGAGGATGGATTTGTGGATAAATTAGCTCTACCATTCTTCACACATACAGAATCAGAAATTCAAAGAGATCTGACGATCAGTTCCATAGCGAGCGTTTTTATTTGTGTTCTCTTGCCTTACATTTTCATTGTTCTGGGCTTTACACTGCCAAAACTAATTAAATCCTGCTTGTCAGTGTTCAGCGTGGCGTGAGGGCATGATACTCAGCACTCTCATCTCGCTTTGTCAAGTCTGAGGTGGAAACAAGTGGAACTCTTTCCCAGGATGAAGACTGAGAGACATTTTCTTGTCGGCCAGAGTGACTGGAGGAGGCTGGATCACAGTTGGGTTGTTAAGGGTCTATTATTGCACACCTCTGGCATGGAAGCTCTTGTCTTCAGAATGATAATTTCATTTCATTTGTAAACAGAAAAAAAAAAAAAAAACAAGGATAGGACAAAGACAACAGTAATGAGGGAGTGTTTGCAGTTGCTCTTTTCAGTGTTTTTCTCTGAATATTTCCGACTGACTGCAAGACTGTGGAATTTATTTTATTTTATTGTCCATTTTATGAATGTTTTGTGGCTTTTGCTGCTGTTCCCAAAAAATTTCCAGTGCTCTTACAGAACTGTGAGATACTGAGGTGTGATGGCTTACATTACAATGCAGTCAGGCCAATACAAATCCCTTGCAACACATTTGCGGATTTAGGGTTGCGCAAGAGGTGTTCCCCCGTAAAAGTTGCTATCTTGTGCACCTCCCGCTATCCGCAAAACACCTGCGCTACCCGCTATATTATGCATAGGCGTGTTTTGGGCGTTATGCCAGTTAAACCAATCAGTGTGCCAGGTGCCATTGCCTTTAAGGGCAAAATCCTAAACCCGTGATGGAGAGAGGGAGGTAGATTTTCTCAGGGCTTCTACTGAGGCTAAAGCAAGTTGGCTTTATATACATATTATATATTATATTATAGGCCAGTTAATTCGGGAGGTGGAGCCACATGTGTCCAAGTGGACGTGTCACAAGGTTGTACTGACTGTGTAAAATCCCCGGGTCACACCACACACCCACAAGAGGCAGAGGTGGAACTATGTGTAAACTAATTTATTGACAAGGTAGATTGGGCAAATAAAATATTAAAAATAAAAATATAGCACAGCTGCTGGCTTATGATAAAACAATAAAACGTGCTGGCGTAAGTGTCCAATTAAAACAGTCTTTCCTCTAAACAGTCTATATGAGTAATATACTCAGTCCATTCCGGCGGCGTCCCGGTATCAGTCTGACCGTGTGTGTGGCGAGGCTCCGTCAGGGGCGCGCATTGAAGCCGCCTGGGCGCGCTCTCCTAACAGCCCAAACTTTAGGGATAGCAGATAGCGGGTGGTCAGGACCACCCGCTATCCGCTTTCCCTAAAGTGTGTGTGCAAGATAGCAATTTTAGGGATAGCGCATGAAACACGCCCACGGACACACCTCCAGGCACAAATGACGGAGTCGGCATAACGGATAGCGGGTAGCGTGGGCGCAAGATACCGTTTAGGGATCGTGGAAGTTCCTAAATCCGCAATTTGCGGGTAGCGGGTAGTGGCAGCGGATAGCGGGTGGCACAAGATAGGGCCCTAAGTTTCTCAGGCAGCTACACTGGTGCTTGGCTCATTTAGTAGAATAATAACATTTGTGTGAGAATCGAGAAACGATTAAAAGTAGGCGTACAATATTGAAGACTTTTGGAGCTGTCCTCTGACTGTCAGATGTTCTGACTTCCAGACTGGAACTTCCCACCTCCATGCTGAATATATTCCATTACCACTGACATGGACACCTGCAAGAAAGTAGAAAAACCTGTCCACAGACTGCCAATGACTCACTAAACAGACTAAATGATGACAGCTAATGATAGCTGCTAACATTAACATCAGAGCTCCATTATTCCGACTTGGAGCTCCGATTTAACTGGCGTGCCTTTGCACTTTTCCATGCAGGAAGTCCACAGGAAGTTCCACATTCAGCGGAAACCTGCATAAGGAAAAATGGTAACACCTACTAGAAAATTAATACTTCAGTTTGATAACATTAATTAATGCAACACACAGGCAAGAAAAGGTCTAAATAACAGATAATTGATTAAGATAATTCATGAACATCCTTATTAGTGAATGACCACACAGTTTAATTAAGTATAGGCCCACATTAAACCAGCGCTTGTCACAAGAGCCCCAGTAAGGTAACCTGCACCAGTCTGGTCGCAGCTTATCACCAATTACATGCTTGTCTCTAATGAAGAAGAGAGCTTCTCAGTTATTACGTACACACATATACACACATACACACACAAACTGCAAGACAATTCAGCAGGGGAGGGATGCTTGTTATATGGCCAGGGGGCAGCGTTATGCACATTTGGAGGAACATGCATGCACATGAAAAAGCACTAACACACACTGGTATAACACACACACACACACACATACAGGTGCATGCGCTCACACAGAGAAGCACACTTACAGCACCCCACTCTTGGCTTTGTTTATGTAATGGTTTATTGGATCAAAGAGATTAATATGACTTTAATCGCCCTAAAATAATTTTTCTGTGATTTTCATACAAGGACTAACAGTATGTGAGAAAAAGGTTTGACATTTATTTCGAGGCTGAGAAAATGTTCACTGACTGTAATACCTTGTAGTGTTTGTGAACTCTTGTGTAACCCTTTAACTGGTGATGATTTAATTAATTTCTAATATGCTACACATTACACTTTACCCTAAGAGTAAATATGAAAACCTATGTTGATTTATAACTTTATATATAGGAATAGAAAAGATTTAAGGATAAAAACTGGAATAATCTGAAAAGAAGTAAATGAATGAAGCCGTCCTCTACTGTTGGACATTGAGCAGTTTGAGGTTCAAGGGCACACCGATGGCAGCGGTTAACGAACCCACCCACATTTCCTAAACCTGGCCAGGGACTGAAACCAGTAACCCCCCCTTTTATAATCCTGTCTCTCTAATCTCTGGGTCGCGTCTAGTTAAATGAATTCTGGACTGTGTAACTCAAACAGAGGGAGAACTAACATTGGACCCTCTTGCCAAAATTCCACAGCTCTGACCTTTAACGAAATTTCTTATGCCACCACACTCATTAAGAGTGTCAAAGCCTTGCAAGGGGACCCAGAATTGCAGCGGGCATATCTATGTATAGAGGTATTACCTCACTGTTATAGTGTCGTGACAGTGTGCCACATAGTGATTG
The DNA here is from genome assembly GCF_902150065.1 of Myripristis murdjan. Lineage (NCBI taxonomy): Eukaryota > Metazoa > Chordata > Actinopteri > Holocentriformes > Holocentridae > Myripristis > Myripristis murdjan. Next base: position 29,140,717 of record NC_043989.1, read on the forward strand.
TTGCTGTGTTTGGCCTTGAATCATATTGATTGTTAAGTTTAGCAGGCAGCAGAGCCAAGGCTTTGTCTTTGTTTCACACGACTGCCGAAGAATCTTTCTTCTATTACAAAAAAAAAAAAAAAAAAAAATCTAAAAGGCTTAGGAAAAACAACTGTTGGTGAGGCACTGGTCTGTTTTGTATTTTCCTTTTGTGTTTTATTTATTTTTATAAAACTGAATAAATGACAGCATGATATCACATTGGGACACTTTCAATCCAGCTACAATTGAATTTCATAGAAGGGACAGCTCTTGAAATAGCAGATTTTGGTATTGGTCACTCAGAATCAAAGAGCAACTGCGTCTTTCTAGACTCACCATTTTTCACCAATCTTGAACAATTACACAGAAATCTGTTGCAGAAGTAGCTCGGCGCAGCCATACCCATTACCGTTGGTCACTTCATCAAACTGAGCCTGGGCTGTTGAGAACTGTTTGGAAAAGGGATGGCAGCAAAGTACCATGACAGTGGTCTGACGAGCCATTATTCCAAAAACCCAACAGTCCAAAAATGTTCCATTGGACTGAAAGGCCATTAATCCAATGGCCCATCATTCTGAAAACAAACACCCAATGGCTCCAAAGTCCCATTTCTCCGAAAATGCACACGGGAGTTTCTGGAGTTCAATGACTACTGCATTCACCCCTGTTCAGCCTGACCTTAACCTGAGGAAACCCCTAAACCTAACCAAAACCAAACAGGTGCAAACCAAACCAGTGGACATTTTCCAGACTGTTGGGGTTTCGGAATAATGGGCCATCAGATTAATGGGCTTTAGATCCCATGGGACATTTTTGTCGCTGTTTCTGAATAATGGGTTCCTGGCAGCGGTAGGAAGCCAAAATGTACACTGGTGTCTTGTTGTTTCTCTTGTCCAACTCAACGCATTGACGCTTCTCGCTGTTATCATCACCTAAGTTGTTGCTCAAAGGACGCTGATTGGTCTGCCTGTTTTTGTGGCATCCAATAATGCTGGGGTGGTCAGGTGGTTTCACAATTCAAAACAAAACGAACTTAAGATCAGGTAGCTGTCCACTTTCTCCACTTACAGTAGCCTCGATGGACACATAATGGAAACTCTTTTTCTTGACTAGAAATTCTTACTGTCTTATCCTTGGAATAGCTATCATTATTGCTGTCTTTATTATGTATCGTCCACAGCTGAAGGCAACACATTCAGGCACACCGGCTGAATGTTGAAAGGCATTCCAGGAAACACAGGAAACCATTAACTTAGGTGAGAACACAAGAGTCAGGTTGAGGAGAAGTGCACAACAAAAAGATAAATTACAACACTTCATCACAAAATAACTTCTGGAATGCATATCATCACAGATTGATGACGACAGTGTGAGAGTATCCGAAGGTGAGTTCTTCTTTTAACAACCTATTCTTCTTCCTTGTGAAGTGTTTGTCTTTGCGATATTTTACACCGCTTTGCTAAGAAACAAATGGGGTACTCTGGGATGCACGATGCAAACTGTATACTTTGCGATGCCACAGGTCTCGAGCGTAGCTTTCAGTCATGTGGCTCTTGACGTAGTTTTTTTCCTCTTTTCCCTCCCTGTGCCCTGCATTTTCCTCTCCCTCTCATTTGTGCACTGCAGCCCACTGTTGATTAGAGGACCTCGAGTACGTCTCACTTTCTGCCTCCGATTCATTCTATGGCTCTAATGCTGCACCGCTTTTATCAATTGTAGCTCATTATATTCTTTTGATTGTATAATTAGGCTATTAGGAATTCAATATGCCTTGTCACATTAAAGAAACAAAGAGACTTAAGGACAGCATAATCTGCTAAAGACTCAGACGGTGAAAAACTGTTTTCTTTTGTCATCATCCTGTTGTAGTGGAGGACGAACCTCCATGAACTCTTTAGTTTGCAGAAACAAGAGTTCATTTTGTACATTGTAGTAACCAGTATCCACCTGATATCAATACAGTCTTAAAAGAGATAAAAAGGACCAGTTAATGCTTGTCTGAAAACATAATTTATTTTTGTTCCTATGATTGCGAGATCACGGACTGAAGGTCATAATTTACCCTTTCTTATTTACTTACATTCTATTTATTTACTGCTACACCATTATCCATTTAAGTAATGTGTAAATGTTAAAGGTAGCTGCAAGGACAGGCAAGCAAATAATTAGACAGATTCTTGTTATTCTCGTTAGAAACAATGTTAAATTCCACTGCAAACATAATTAACCACACATGTGAAAGCTGCACTAAGCAGCTCAACACTAGAGGCTGTCAAGAGCACAAATTCCATTTGTAAAAACACAAAACCATTCCTCCCGTGGCAGATTGCTTGCAGAAACCGAAAGTAAAGAAAAAAAATGTTTTCTGTTTGTTTTAACATGTTTTTTTGTTGGAGCAATTTCTGATTGGATTACTTTGAATGTGGTTTACTTTGTGCTTTTTTCTGTAGCTTTCTGATTGCAGCAACAGAGGCACTTGCATGATTCATTTTATTTCATCTGTGTTTTCCAGCAAAATGTGCCGTTTCAGAGACACTTGGCATGAAGCTGAAGCGGCAAAGGGGTGAAGCAGAGGACAGAGGGGGAGCTCACTGCTGGGCCAACACAGAAAAGTGGAAAGCTAAAACCAGGAAATAACAACTGGCTGAATATATAATTGTGAGCCCTGTCTCTTAAAAATTCCATTCTCATCCAGTGCAAACCTTTCTAACTTTTCTCTAAGCTTAACCAAGTGGTTTTGGTGGCAAAACAAAGACGTGTGGATTAGAAACTCATTCGTGATGTCATAGACAAACACAACTCACTACAAAAAGACATTACCAACCAAATGTAGTTAAGAATGCAGTTTAGTATTGGAAAGTCATTTTAGGAAACAGTGGAAAGAAGGCCTACAATGACAACTCTCACATTGCAAGATCTCATTTTATTATAAATATCTAATAAATAGCTTTAGAGTCATACATGGAGCATTTTAACATTAACTGGTGAATTTTGAGGCACGACTGCAATTTCTATGAACAAGACCACTTCCAAAAAAAAAAAAAAAAAGGCAGATTCTAATGGTCTCCCCACTGTATTTTCAATTTTTCTGTGACCATGTTGGATTTGGCGGGAAATCTGTGGGAGTGCTTTACAGCACAAAACAGGAAGAGGGTGCTTTTTTCCCCAGATCTGACAGAGCTGAAGCTTTCAGAGGGTCTGGCCAATGGCAGATGGTGGAAGGAGGGAAAGGCCAGTGGAAAAATCACTTCCAGCATATTTGTCCTCGTCAGTAGAGCCAGAGATACCAGGAAGGCAGAGAGGTGACAGGAAGATGTTTTTTTTTTTTGTTGTTTTTTTTTGGAAATGTGGCTTGAAAAACTCGCACTAACAATCGGGGCTACCAATCATCTTGACTGTGGTGGTGTTTGTTTCTGGTACTTATAAGATGTCAAAATTATTATTATTTTTTTTTAAGAATTGAAGACTCCATTTATTTCCCATTTTATTATTATATCTATAAATTCACTTACATATCATATATACATATCACATATCCTATCCTATTAAATCTCAATTCATAATAATGTTGATCCCCCATTCTCTCTCTCTCTCTCTCTCTCTCTCTCTCTCTCTGTTGATCAGGGCTGCATCTGGAATAATTGGATAAATATTTGGGGATATTTGCCAGTGTAAACATCATATATGAGTGCAAGTTCAAATTTGATATGAGCACCACTGTGCTCCAAACCCACACTCACAGAGTCTCTCTCGCTCTCTCTCTCTCTCTCTCTCTCTCTCTCACACACACACACACACACACACACACACTCCCACAGATGGCTGTGTACGGTGGTTATTATTTCCCAGATCTGAGGACTATTTTGTCACAGTAATTCAGGTCTGTTGTTCAGGCAAGTGGTTTATGTATTCAGATTGAGCAACATATTTTCTGAAATGTCCTTGGCTCCGCAAAACTCAGACTTTCAAAAGTTGAGGGGATAAAAGAACAAATGTTCATTTCCAAAATGTGTTGCAGCCTGAAATGAAATCGTTTTTATAAGGTAAACATTCATCAATTTTGAAGTCTCTAGCATTCGTTTTTTTTTGTGTTATAATTTCATCAGTCAGAACACTTACGCTGTCTGCTCTCTTTTAACAAGTGCAGCTCTTTGATTTAAATGTATGCTATTGATCATTATTTAAATGCTGAATATTTCATGTTGGATTGTTGTTCTCAAGGTCATGAAAGACTTCTCTCAAAATTACTCCCATACACTGAGACGCAGTGTCAGCTTGCAATGTCAGTCAACAAAGGCAAGAGAAAACTAAAGATGGTCGTTTAATTATGTGTTTATTTATTTATGTATTTATTTATTCATTCCTTCATCATGGTTTAAAATTGGTTATTGGTATTGATTGCCAAGGAATGACAGTGATACCACATGGCTATTGACTGTACTATGAAAAGAGTTTTTTTTGTGAGATTTTTTTAATGTTGTTTATTTATTTGATTTTATATGTATTTATTTATTTATTTGGAACTATGTTTAAGTAAGAAATGCAACACTTCCTCCACTATTGAAAACCAAGCTTGTCTTTCAAAACTGTCCTCATCTGCAGGCTCCATCAAAACACCTCCTACACACTTCTATCTCTGAACTTTCCTGTGTGTGTGTGTATGTGTGTGTATGCATGTGTGTTTGTGTGTGTGCGTAACAGCAATAATTTGTGTGTGTGTGTGTGTGTGTGTGTGTGTGTGTGTGTGTGTGTGTTGACAGTTTTGCCACGTCTGACTTGCCTGAGGTTTCTCTTAGGACAAATAGCACTTTTCAGCATGGCACACACCATTAACTCTCTATCCTGGACATTTTGCTCTACACCCACACAAATACCCCAATGTGCACACACGCACACACGCACACACACACACACACACACACACACACACACACACACACACACACACACACACGAAGGTGAACCTTTATGTATGTGTGGACCCTTTATAATGACCTGCAGTTTTGGCCACACATTTTTGAGCACTTGACATGCTTCAGCTCAATTTACACATTTATACAGGTACAATTATATACACGGAGACACACACACGTGCACATACACAAACGTGTGCACACACACACACACACACACACACACACACACCATCTTCTTAACTTTCCGGGAAAGAAAATGCTGCTTGGTCCACCCTCTGTCCCTACAACCAAATGAGGTGCTTCACGACAATAGAATGAAGATGAAGGTCAATACAATGAAAAGGTTTACAACAATGTGTGATTTCAAAATGAGTGCTTTTCAAGTGCAACAGCATGACTGTTGAAACTGAAACAAGATCCACCACTTAAATAAAATGGGGCGCTTTAGTGTAGCAGGCGCAGAGGCTCTTCAGCGACGTGTTATAAAGTAAGTGGAATGTAAAAATATATGATGGTTTAAAACAAAATGGCAAGTGCTCAAGTGGTTTGGATGTTACACTGTGGGTCCGGAGGCTGGTGTCTAATGGGCCCCTGCTGGTGGAGCTGGATTTTGTGGGTGTTCGTGGTGAGCGTGACGGGATGTGAGTTAGTTATGCACAAACAAAGGGTAGATATGCCAACAACCACGTTTGACAAAGAGGTTTTCTGCTCTGTGATCCTACTCTGTAGTTCAGCTTGATTGCTACCGGTTCTGCTGACCTGATGTCCAATGGTGCCTTCATGCAGAACTCGGAAAGCTGTATTGACAAGTTGAATAGTGGAACGTTTGACGTGCCACATGTAAGTGGCTACAGTGTAAATACCACAAAATGGACAGCAGAGGGAAGCTGGTCATTCCTCTGTTGCTGTTGAGCTACAACACAGAACAGAACAATATCACATTTACTTAGATGGTCAAAGTGTGACTGAAATTCCTTCACAGCAGCCACTCTGACATGAAATGACAGGGCATACACCGGCGTGACTACTGACAGTAATGAACTTCCCGTTCCATTTAGGCCTCATGCCCCATTCATGGAAATACACACAAATTGAATTTGAGTCAGTTCAATTTTATTTGAATAGCATCAAATCATAGCAAAAGTTATCTCAAGGCGCTTTACAGAACTAGATCTTGGCCAAATCCATGGACCAAAATCTCCGCACAGGCAGATTTTGGGAGGTCTAGTGGGAGGTCTCCATCAGGGGCAGACAGCAGCAATCGGACCCGGAAATCGCAAAAAAGCCTGTATTGCCTGGATGTCGCATGCCGGTATTTAAACAAACATGGATACGCCTGAGGAGGAAGAACTCATCATTTTGCTTCTATTAATATTGCGGCAGAAACCAAAACAACGTCGCCATCGGAGGTGGTAAGTGCGGCCCCTCAATCAAACCGTAGAGCAAACGGGGAATTTGTTTCCCTTGTTCTGCCGATGCACGCAATTGACAAGGAGAAACACTGGGAATATTTCCGTATGTCGGCCAGTGCATTTGACAAGCTGTTTTCCCTAATGGCTCCATACATTCAGCGCTCCCAAGCCAATAACATCGGCAGAGAGGCTTGCTGTCACCCTCCGTGTGTATTAGCCATGATGCGTATCACTGCAAAAACTCAAAATCTTGCCAAGATTATTTGTCTTATTTCAAGTCAAAAATGTCTTATTCCTAGTCAAAATATCTCATTACACTTAAAATAAGACAACTGTCTCTTGTTTCAAGTGAAAATTTGCTTGTTTTATTGGCAAAATTTGTTTCTTGTTTCTAGCTAATTTTCACTTATTTCAAGTGAATTATCACTTTTTCCACTGGCAAATTTGCCAATGAAACAAGCAAATTTTCTCTTGTTTCAAGTGAATTTCACTTGTTTCAAGTGAAAAGACATTTTTGGCTTGAAATAAGACAAATAATCTTGGTAAGATTTTGAGTTTTTGCAGTGACGCACGCGTCGTGAGCAGCAAGTATATATTCCAGGTCTAATACCACCCAAAGGAATGATTTCTGAGCCGGTGAGCTAGCAAGCTAACATTCCATAAGGTTAAGTTAGGAACAGGTTATGGCTAAAGTTAGGGAAAGCTTTGTCATAATAGTTAAGGTTTGAAAAGGGTTTAGCTAGGGTTAAGGTTACAACATGTTAGCCAGTGTTCATTCATATTAGGTAGTGAATGGTAGCTAGCTTCCTGTAGCTAGCTAAAAACAAACACTGCTCAGGCTGGGATTTGAACTCGGCCTGCTGACTGAGCCGTCCATCCACCATCCAGCCAGCCTCATTACATAGACTCGCACTTTTAACGCTACATCACAGTGTTGTTCTTAACCAAACCACTAGAGGTCGCTTAACTTTAAAACGGAACCACAGGTAGTAATAGTCTAAGCTGCTGTACAAACCAGCTGTGGGCTCATCTGTTGGAGTTGGAAAATCTCCTGTATCCATGTTAGAAAGCACATGAAGGCATTTATTTTTTTAATTTTTTTAAATTTTTTTAAATTTATTTTTTACAATCCAGGAAGTGAGAGTTTCCAAATTATGCTCATGCTGCCACACTGGACACACTCCTCTACAATTAAATGTGATGGAAGCTCTACTGGTGTCACCTGTGTTTACCCTGCTACACAATGTCATGGCAAAAACCACATGGGACTGTTTTCAAGTAAAAGCATACATTGAGGCAATACAGAGCACTGGACACGTAGACATGCCATGTACCGTGTGTTACAGTCAACGGTGTGTGTGTGTGTACACATGAACTCCTGCTTCGGACACCCACTGACACACGTGCTTGTTGCTGTGAGGGCCTTGGCCATTGAATTGGATGCTGAATGGCAGCATTAGTCATGGTGTGGAGTGAAGGCAGTGCTCCTCTTCCCGCACACATGATTATGTGCTTTGTAAATGTTTCCCTGGGCTTTTACTCGCATGCAAAATTATTTGTGTGTCTACTTGTGTGTGCCTGTGTCATATCCCTTGAGAAGGGGATGCTGTGATAACACAGCATTTAAAATGCTATTCTTAAAGTCAACTTGATCAATATTTCAGTTATGCCTGACTGAGATTCTCATAGAGAATACACAGACACAACACAATGCATTATCATGTCACACTTTCCCTTATTTACTTACAATAAAAAAAACAGCAATAACAACAACAATAAGGTTGTTTTTTTCCAGTTTGACTGGAAGTGACTATCTAATGTTTTGGATATTGTGGATTATCTTGACAGACATAACAATATGGTAGAGGATAACAGGGAGCTTTTTTAAGCGATAGCAGGCCATTCATACTACCACAGTTCCAAAAGTACGCAATTGTATAGAAATTTCAAAGAGATTTTGACAACTACAGGGTAGAATAAGCCAATTTTTATTCAACAAAAGATAAAATTACTAATACATACCTAAGACAAGTAAGTGTTTTGAGCAAAACTTGTATAGTTTAGTGCAACATCTTCAAAGGAGATTATCCAGTCAGTCTTGAGTTGTCCAGTCAGACCTCAAGCGGTGTCCCTAATAGGCTGACACGATGTGGACGGAACAATAGGATGAACCAGAAGGCACTCTGAGACAACAAACCTGGGCCGATGCTAAGAAACCTGCTGTTAGACATCTTATCATATAAATCTGAAGTTAAATGGATTTCTTGACCTTGCAAACATATCCGCGGGATCTGGTCGTGGCATCGTTGCGGCTAAAAAACACCAACCATCTCGGTAGAAATCCCAGATCTGGATCACAATCAAAATCTACACAATTATTTCTTGGTTCAAGGCCAAAGCTATAAACCATGGAAATTTATGGAAATCTGCTCAGAGTTTTTTGAGCTATCCTGCTGATTAACACACAGACAGAGAGACAGACTAAGGCTGCGGTCACACTGGAACTAGGACGAGAATTTGCTCTTGTGCCCAAGTAGGTGGTAGTAAAGATTGCCCCTCCACCCCGCCCCCCTTCCCTTCCTTTTCCTTTCCTTTCCTTTCCCACACCAACACACACACACACTGTGGGTGTAGGTGCCGTGATGCAAGTTTTTTTTGTGCTTCTTGCTTCTAGTGCAGATAGCGATACATTTGAGTATGGATACAAAGAAGAAAGCTGTTTATCTCAGGGAGTATCATAGAAAACTGACGGGACACAGCTAAACAGATAGCCTCTTCTGTGCTTGATCCTCTCCGGCCCTCTGAGGTAAACACAGTGCTATTTGTCATAGGCACAAATTTGCTGGTCAGAGTTCGCCAAATGTGAACTCTTAGGTGAAGCTGCAGCACAAATTCATCCCACCGCCTGCTCTCCACTGCCCCGACCCCACTGATCCTGGCGATCGCACTGAAATGAATTGAAATCGCAGCAAAATATTGCTTTCATTTATCCTTGTCCGACCGTGGCCTAGCAGGTGCAAAGGCAGTCAGGGTAATTAAAGGGTAACAAGTAAACATTTTGTCCCCCACCAATGGTGCATTACCCACCCACCCCCCACACACACCTTTGATCAGCACCATGTGAGGCAGCTGGATGAAAAAACTGTTGCTGACAGAGAGTTTTTCTTTAAGTTAACATGCTACAGATGAACAAATGAATGAGACTCATTAGAACTAATACTTGTAGGCCAGAATCTGGAATTAAGAGCACAACCAGAAGTGGGTGTGGCCGTGTCAACCAATGTATCGGTAGCTACACACCGAGTCAGAGGACATCCGACAAGCCCCCCTTTGGAGAAATGGAGAGGGGAAAAAAGGAAGTGGGCGTGGCTTGGGATGAAGTGGCATAAACAGTGTCAGATGTTAATACGTTGTTCCTGAGCCCAGGGAAAACCTACAGTCAAAACACTGTGGGACACTAATCCATTGGGAACGACATTGTATCTGTTATGTAAGTGTTTGCGGTAGGCCACACCCACTGCCACGCCCCCTTTTAACTGAATGGCCCGTAAAGTTAAAAACATTGCTTCACACTTTTTTATAGGCTAGATTTGGCCTATTGGCACAAGTTACCAGGGTCAAGCCACATTAGCTAGCTAGGTGTTAACCAGCCAGAAAGCTCGCAAGCTACTTTTGCTGCTAAATGCGTTGTGTGGCTCACTATGTAGAGCACATACCACGTAATACACTCCTGATCAAAATCTTAAGACCAGTTGAGAAATTGCAAGAATTTACATTTTGCACTGTTGGATCTTAAAAAGGTTCTAAGTAGAGCTTCAAAATGCAAAAAGAAGAAATGGGAGTGAGACAAAAAAAAAAAAAAATTGAGTAAGCAATTTATTGCAAACAACCATTAAACTGAAATAGGCTGTTCATCAGCTGATCCAAAGTTTAAGACCGCTGCCTTTAAAAGCCCAAATCTTGGCAAAAATGTGGAGTCAGTGTCATTTTCTGTCAGGTATCCACACTGTCATGACCTCAGATTTTGATCAGGAGTGTGCTGAGGCTATGTCACAGCAACCTGGGTTTCAATTTGGCCCAGACCTTTTGCTGCATGTCCTCCCCTCTCTCTGCCATGTCTGTCCTGTCTCTCTCCACTGTGACAGAATCAGAAATTCCCCAAAAATAATGTAAAAAAAAAAAAAAGTGTTGAATTTCTACAATTTCTACTGTTTTCACACTGATTCATATCCCTGCCCTCCAGTTTCATGAGGCAAGTGACAACTACATCAATACTTAAGCATGTTTCCACTGCTTCTGATGTGTAGGCCCTAAGCTAATCACTGCCTTGATGCTTATTACTGTCTCATGTATTAGTATCATGTATTTCTATCAACACAAAAATGGCCTTGAACTCGGGGCAGCCCAGTGGCTCACATGGTAGAGTGCGTACCTCGTATCAAGGCTAAGCAGTGGCCCTGGTTCGATCCCAAGCCGAGCCCTTAGCTACATGTCATCCCCAGTCTCCCCTGCCTGTCCCATAGCAAAAATACCATTAAAAAAAAATCTCGAAAATGACGTCGAACTTGCATATCCAAAACAGCCATTGCCCTTGACCTTCTCACATTTGGAAAGCAAAACTCAGGATTGCATATGCTGGGAAAGCTCACTGATCAGCATGCAGTAGGAGCATTCAGACAGGCCCCTAGCATTGTTACTAATCAGACGCCAGACAATACAGATGAGTTTGAATTCCTGGTAGAACAAGATAATAACAGATAACGGAATGAACCAGACTGTACTGACGCCAATAATGACATGCTCTCTCTCTCTCTCTCTCTCTCGCCCCCCTCTCTCTTTCTCGCATACATAATCCGTCTCTATTTCTTTCACTTTATTTCACACTCTTTTCCCCCTCTTTGTCTCTCTCTCCCTCACACCATCTTTCATTCTCTTTCTCCCCCTGCCTCCATTTCTCGCCCATTTGTATCTAATCTTTCATTCTTCCTCTATCTTTCCGTCAACACGCAAACAGTCTCTCTATTAGAACAAGGCATTGATAAGAGGCGAGCTAATTCCCTGTGGAACTCCGACAATAACTTACAATAACGCTATGCACCAGACACCAGAACTGATTCATTATTGTTTCCTCAGTGTTTATCTCCATGACCAAAATATTAATTTTACCCACTGAGAAAAAGTGGTTTCGCCTCAGCGTCTCATCACATCACATTTGAATTGAAGCCCGAGTGTAAGAAATCGATTTTGTATACTGTTTCCGTGATTACAGTTTCATCCACTTTGCTGCTAAGTTCACTGGAAACCAAACTTTTCTTTTTTTTTTCTTTTTTTCTCTCCCTTTCCTCAGGGGTTATTCGGTTGATATGAGCTGGATAGTACACAAAAGTCAGGAGGCAAGGATGATGAGGAGCAAGAGAATACAACATGCAACAAAGGATGAGAGAGGCACTTACGCAACTGACGTCACAAGTACACAGTTTGCCTCTTAACCCGCTGATTCACCAAGCAATCCATTTGTTCCCGCGCTCCGAGAAAGTAAGAACACACCATTGTAAAAATAGAGCAGGAGAAAGCTTGCTTTCATATGGCAAAGACAGAATAACCTTGAAAATCAATACGACTCTAAGCCAGACTAGCAATCACTATGTGGTACAACGTCACACACTGCAAAAACGCAAAATCTTACTAAGATTATTTGTCTTATTTCAAGTCAAAAATGCCTTATTTCTAGTCAAAATATGTCATTACACTTATAATAAGACATGATCATCTCAGAAGTAAATTGTTTTTAGACAATTTTCACTTGTTTCAAGTGAAAATTCACTTGAAACAAGTGAAAATTTGCTTGTTTCATTGGCAAAATTTGCCAGTGGAAAAAGAGAAAATTCACTTGAAATAAGTGAAAATTAGCTAGAAACAAGAAACAAATTTTGCCAATGAAACAAGCAAATTTTCACTTGTTTCAAGCAAATTTTCACTTGAAACAAGAGACAACTGTCTAAAAACAAGTTACTTCTGAGGTGATCATGTCTTATTTTAAGTGTAATGAGATATTTTGACTAGTAATAAGACATTTTTGACTTGAAATAAGACAAATAATCTTGGTAAGATTTTGAGTTTTTGCAGTGCAGTGCATTTTTTTAAGCAGTTACTCCAGGCTGCTTCAAGGAATTCAGGCCACAGCTGTTGGTAGAGCTGTTTGCACATGTCGTCGCGTGAAGCCATGTTCCCAGCGCCTCTGCAGAGCAAAGCCTCGCACTTCTAAATATGACGTACATACAAATGTGGGTTCTATGGCATCGCCATGTAGGGAAGTCCAGCATTTTACAGATTAGCAGCCTGTTGCATCATATTGTCCGCTCCAAAGTAAGCTGGTGTGAACAAGAATTCCCACTAAGCCTGAGAGTGTACATCATTAAAAATTCACCTTTTGCTCCAATATAAATGGTCCCAGTCTAGACAACAGACACGAGTTACAAGTTAAACCTTACACCTATTTCCTTCTAGGTGTAAACCCTTCTGTCAAATGGCTGCTGGCATGCAGCTTCGATTTCAGCGGTGCAAAACTTGCTAGAGGACCCTCAGAGACAAGCAGTCGTGATAATGTTGCACTTCCAGCTGAAAGTTTGAGAGAACAAATCAACATCATTTTGTGTCCCGTGTTATAAATCAGCCGCTGGACCAGTGGCACAAATAATTACAGACTTAAAAATTACGAATTACATACAATCACAGAATTCTCAACTGATAACCTTGACAAGATCATCGTGGTTGAATGGCATTGTACACTTTTATTTTTTTTCCCCTTAAGATTAAGTGAAGTGGAATGTGACATGCAGGGTTGGCAACTGATTTAGAGCTTCTCGACGATTTTCTCTACACTCACAAAATGTCAACGTTTTAAGACCTTCCTGAGGCAACAAAACTGAATATGTGTACTTTTTCAAGGTGATTTTTTTTTTATACTTCTATGGCAAAGACATAAAAATATAGAATGTCATCAGCCTCTGAGATAGGTTACAAGCTAACAACTAAATGGGCGCTTGTATTCTCTTTTATTTATTACATTATACTCATTGTTACTTATTTTTTGCTTTTTACGATGTTATTTGTTTATTTTGCATCTATTATTATTATTATGAATAATAGTAGTAGTAGTAGCAGTAGTAGTAGTTTTCATATTTGCCCAATGCAAATGAAATCTTGAATAGTCGGATAGTCCTCAAATGTTTCAGGGATGGAAGGGTGCGTTTGATTCCCTGTTTTGGAGGAAGCATTGAGTGCACAGTAATAGAAGGACAAACAGCCCAAGGAAGGTCTTCTGTTGTCTCTGCTTGATATATTTCCGCAAGAAATGACTGCTGGGCTCATAGCTTAACTAACTGCAGCCAGCCAGTTGTATGGTATATTGACTGACAAGTCTAGTAGCCAATGAAATTACAATTCCAGCTGTGTACGTGTTGTTAAGCATCCATGAAGGGCCACGATTTCCTGGTTTGCTGTGCATAATGCTTTGTTGGCATTATGCATGAAATACACACTTCCGTGGCAACAGCGCGACACTTGAAATGTAGCTTCAAATGAAAATATCCAGAAGTAGTTTCATGCTCCTGCACCGACCAGCACTGTGTGTGAGAGAGAGAGTGAGAGGGACAGAGAGATGGAAAAAGAAATGACAGACTGTAGCAGTTTGTGATGACAAAGTCCTCCCACATCTCTTTCTCATTCTCCCCCGACTGTATGTGTGTCTGTATCTATCTGTCTGTGTTGGAGTGAGGGTGGTAAACAATCGGGATAGCAGATGTGGCCCAGAAAATGATGGAACAATTGAGTTTGTTCTGTCTCCAGTACAGTATAAACCCATATGTTCTTCCCAGAGGCACTGCCTGGTCTCCCAGAGTTTTAAACAACTGGAACATATTTAACTGTAGCGGCTATTTTTAAAATCAACAGGGAAAATCTAATGACACTTTTTCACGACATGCTTACTGCAAATCAGCTGTGATATTTACCCTGCAGAGAGGAACGATTTGTCAAATCAGCCATCAGAAGCTGCAGGGAGTGATCTCAAAGCCAGTAGGGTGAGAGACACGAGTCTCATTGTCAAATGCATTTCTGCTCTTTGTTTGTTTGTAGCTTTAGAGAAAGAACAAGGTGACGCGGCCACAGGAGTAGTGAGACAGGGTAGATGCAGGGGGTGGACAATATAATGGAAACTCCTAACAATTTATGAATATCAAGTAGGTAATAAGGAAAAGGGTCACCCTTTGCCTTCGGAATAGCTTCAGGCCCTCTTGTACTGCCGTTATCAAGTCCTGAGCTACTACTGATATTATGATGCTACAGAAGAAAAGTGCCCTGTTCTCTGAGGAATGAAGCAAGTGGAAATCTACTTCATCTTTCTTTTCTTTTCTTTTTTTAAAATTTTGAGCTTGACTTTATTCCTGAATTCATGAACCCAACTCTAAACATTGTTTAGCAGTGAGTATGAGAGCAATAAGATCTGCATACACTTTTCAAACTCATTTTTCTTTTTAAAAATCAAAAAACATTACTTTCATATTCGTGGAGCATTATATCATTCTCTTTGTAAAAGTAAATTTCTTCAAAAAGAAGCATAGGTCTATTGCTTTTTTTATGTATGTATTTAGTTAGTTATTTAGTTAGTTATATTATAGTTATATTTTATATTTTGTATTGTTGTGTATATTTTCCTGCACTGAAATTGGAGTTGCTGCAATTTCATTCTACTATTGTAAAATGACAATAAAGGGCATTCTGATTCTGATTCTAGTTATTTTGTACTCAATGGTATTAGACAATTTAAATAAACGATAGACAATTATGCTATGAATCAATTGTATTTAAAGCAAAACTGAATTGTGGTAGATTGTTGGGTTATATAATTATCTGTTATATGTGGTATGAGTCCACATGGTGGTGAAATATCCTCACTGGTTGCTCTGTGCTCCCCTGGTCTGCTAATCCACAACACTGGATTTCTGTCTCTCCATTCACTGCCATAGTGCTGAGAAACAGCTCCCAAAACAGCACATTACAAACAACGCAGGACAACAAGTCCCGGAACCCATTGTTTGTTTAAACACTATCAGGTCGTCCGTGGCACCAGTTTATGATGTGAAAGTTTACCGCAGACGCTACCTGCCGGATCTACTTTCCACTTCAAATAGGAAAATAACAAGAAAAGAGATATTTATTTACCTCAAAAAATGGGTACTGGGACTTGTTGCTTTTTATATTGGCATAATGTTCTTTCATTCAGTTATATCCACCATGTGGAGTCGCACAGATCGTGAGGACTTGTGAATCACCTGTATGTACCAACCTTATGTCAGACATAATCTTTGGTGAAGATGAATAAATATGTAGTTTATATGACAAGAGTTGTGTGCCTTGTTGTCCTCTTATTGAAATATATAAGCCCCATATTTAAACCCTAACCGCATCCCCCCAGTTTAGGCTGAATGGTTCCAGGTTTTGTGCCACTCACACCAGGTTATGCGCCTCTGTGCGCTGGCCTTGGATGCAAGAGGCTTCAAAAATAAATAGCAGCATGCCAGCTTTATGAAAGCTTTCACAGCAAGATTTTCAAATAGCTCTCAATATGGTGTTGTATTTATTCATGGTTTAAAAATTGTATTTCTGCTGTCAATCACCTTGCTATTTTCTGAGCAAGGTAATCCAGTGACATCGCTCTTGCCAATGGGGAACTAATGGATGTTGCCAGGATTAGGCTATAATCTTTCAAACAAATAACGCATTTAACTTGGAAAATGGAAATTAGCATTATAGGTTTCATTGTTGTGAATTTGTGTTGAATTTAAGTTGGAAAATGGAAATTACCTCAGCTTTTAACATCATTATTAATGTTATTACAGTGACTATATATAGTGAGCGGTAAACATGCAGTCCCAGCTGAAGAGGCACTCTTGTCTAAAACACCCCTGGGCGACACAGCAGTCACCAAAAGATCCCTGTAGGTCAGCTGGAAAAACTTACCATGTTGCCTTGGCAACCATCCAAGGTGCACCAGGCTGACATCATTATCGTCTCATGCTGCTCATGAGCCGATAAAGCGCTCGGTGACCACATGATCCATAATGTCATCCAAGACAACACCGCATCCATCAAGGAAGAAGCACATTATGGGACGACAGCTGTCACAATAGTAATGTCTTAAATCTTCTTAATGACTTTGAAATTGAACTTTCCTCATATATAAATATATATTTGTTTGTGTGTTTGTTCATTTATTTAAAAAAAAAAAAAGAAAAAAGAAAAGCATATTGTACACTGTGCGTTCGGATGGTTAGGCATTCACCATTCGATGTTAATGGACTGCCCACATCTAACGCATATTGTCTGACTAACTAGCTTGCTGGCTGACTCACTGGCTGGATGATTCCATATTTATATGTAAGCTACTCTTTTTTTTCCCTGCACTATCTCACATTGCATTCTATCCACATACAAGGTAGAAAAAAGCCTCTCTCAGGCAGTTCCCCCTGCTACTCCAACAAATGTCAGATATATCAGGATTCCCTTCTCCTGTGTGCAGAACCAACTGGAGAATAACACTACTTGTTTTCCTAACAAATGTCAGATACATCAAGAATTCCACTCCCCAAACCAGAGTCACAATGGTGCATGTGCAATATATAGTGAATGCTAATACAGTATTATATAAATCCCATATGGCCCCTATGTCCGGAAAAAGATTGACATGTGTCATTGCCGATGCCTGTTGGTGGTGTCTGACAGGAGTGTGTGCATTGTTATGTGTGCCTTAGTGTGTGTCAAGGACAGCGCTGGCTCGTGTGTGTGTGTGTGTGAGGAAGAGACAAAGAGCATATACGTCACCAACAGTGTTTGTTGATTGGTGGTGGCTTGTGTGTGGCTGCATGCATTGGTATGTTACACAGAATGTATCTATATGCACATAAAACATGTCATGTCACTGTTAGTGTATGGTGTGCAGGTTTCTCTGCATTCATATGACATATATATGCGTATGCATGTATTTGTGAGCTGGGAGGCAGTCCTATTATTGTCCATCAGTGGTGCTTGCAGGCCTCTTTCAGGTAATAAGCAACATCGCATTCATTTTCTATTTGCTTTTATTCATTTTATTTTTATTTGCTGCATGTGTTTCATTCTGGAGGGCAAAGCAAGCTTTATAATCTGAAATCCATTATGAACACATTTTTTCATCATTGTTATTTCCATCACATCTATTGGTGACATGTAACAATGTTAGTACAATGATTCAGTGGTTACGATCAAGGATTGCTATCTTGCAACACTGGCACTAGGACACAAAGAATAATATAACACAATCTTATGCTGGTGTTGCTGAATCTATGACTGCTGTCATGGATCACACTTGGCAGAATCTTGTTATATTCAAAGGCTGTTTAATGTGTGGGGGTAACAACACAGTGACCTATGGATAGCATGGGCTACCTAAATGGGAGATTAGGGTGTGTACTGGCAGGCTTGTTTTAGTTCATAAGAATTTGGGTTGTTATTGCTGCTAATGAATTATGCTGTCTGAAATTAGTATTTAGTTAGTTGTTAGTGCTAGAGTTTCATAAACTTCCCCTGAGGAGGGGCCGGCTTGTTTTGTCTGTAATTGAAATATGTAACTGCGTCGCCAACATTACCATATCACCTTCAGGTGTGTGTGTGTGTGTGTGTGTGTGTGTATGTGTGAGTGAGAGAGAGAGAGAGAGAGAGAGCGAGTGTATAAAAATATACACATAAGCAGGTGTGCCTCAAAACTACTACACAGAATTATATTACCGAACATCGATTGCACATCATTTATTGAATGTTATTGTGGACGAGTACAAAATTACCCTCACAAACCACAATCTAAAGAAGGTGGTAATGGAAAAAACCAACAAAAAAACAAAACAAAAGGAACAGTAATTATGTTTGTGTTTACCGGGCTTGTGCCCAAAATCATTTAAACAAAGCGTATATTTTTGTCAAATGAACTAAGAGTTATGCTGTGAGACAATTTTTATTCCATGTGGTCAGTGCACATTCGCTGCTGTCAGTGTATATACTGTACCATATGGTTTATGTACTATACCATGAGTGGCTTTTTTTTTTTTTTTTTTTTTTTTTTTTTAAACCATCATTTAGTCACCACAGCCTCATAGCATGAAAGAGACTAGTACTCTGAGAGAGGTTACCACGGTCACATCTTCAGCAGCAACATAATTAAAATGTCTTTGAGTCATATTTATTAGAAAGAGGGAACGCAAAGGTGGATCCAGCGGCAAGGACAAGTGTTTTCAATCAATATATGCAGTTACTGTGTGACAGGAGCAGGTGCTTTGAAACGCTGTTGTTGTGGACATGAGTCATGTAAGATGTGTCTCAGCCATGTAAGTATTAAAGGCACCCAACACTTGAGACCTTTACTGGCACTACAGTTCATTCATTCATTCATTGTTTCCGTAACATGTTCCTGCAGCAGGCCAACATATGGGACAACACATTACACACACCAATTACACACAACAATGTAAATGCAACTTTTGAAAAATATTCTAAAATAAGGTTTTTCAAATGAGGTTGGAAATGCATTCAACGTGTTTACTGGCTTTACAAAACGTGTTTTTGTAAAGAAACTTTATAAGGAAAACCAAGTGTTTTTCAGACTTTTGTTTGACTCATGAAATCATCTGGGCACACTCCAAGCAGAGTGGAAGCCATAAGACAGTCGGACCAATCAGCATCCATTAGTAGTAAGACGTGACGATGCACCAAGCTCAAAAGCAGAAACAACAATGGCTACTCTTGATGGTACAGCACAACACTGTTAGTGTAGATTTACCTTTTAAAAATGGCAAGTCTCATGTACCGACATGCTATCAAGCTGACAATGTGCTTCCCAATGAGCGTGTTCACTTTCACCATCACAGTTGCTGCTGTTTGTTTAGCTTCGGCACGTTAGTTCGACGAGTTAGCTAATGACAGACAGATGGCTGATCCAATCACCTGCGATGTACTATTGTAAATGCCAGATGTTTTGAATCCAATGGTGCCCATACTCTGTTTTGTGAAGGG